>NC_086174.1:88885589-89185589 GCF_023053635.1 Elgaria multicarinata webbii
ATAATGGCCCCACTTACTTAGGATTAAGTAGCATGGCTTTAGGTCAAAAGGCATGGCCCCCAAACAAGTTTGAGTTCCAGCACTTCTCCTTATAAAAATTAAGCACTGACCAGTTTGTCTCTCTGTGTAAACTACTCAAACATTCAAGAAGCAGAAGTGCACTAGGAATATTGACAGATCTTTCTTCTTTAGATGTGAGAAACACAAGAGCTATTCTGCATTTCAGGTTTGGAGGATCTGTGGCCTGCCAGGTGTTGTTGTACTCCAACTCCCATTATCCCCAACCACTGGTCATGCTGGCTGGGGCTGATGGGAGTTGGAGATCAAAAAACATTTAAGGGGCCACAGCTTCTCCATTCTTGCCAGTTTATTAGATAGTTAAGAGTGTGAATAAATGCAGTAGTAGTAGATTCAGTTGATCTTCCCTGAAGAAATTTACATGGAAGCCAATAACCTACCCAGCCATTGTAGGAGGCTGATTTAAGAGATTATTCAAGAGCAGTTCATTATACCTGGAGAAAAGAAATTAGGGTCTTAGCATTTTAAAAAGGGATGCAATTTTGAAATAAACTGATTTTGAGCCACAGGATTCTCCTGCAAACTAAAGCAACTCATATATCTTGTAATTTTTTACACCTTCTTATTAGAGACCACCTGCAAAGGCAATCCAACATGCTTCACTTCTTACGTGAAGAACCCAGATCATCTCAACAATGAGGACTTTCCCTATCACCAGCAGGCAGGCTTGAGCTAATCCAAACCCGCTGAAAACCTCAGGGGGCATCAGGCTTTGTTTCCCCATGCAAATAAGGAACAGACTAATCATCACAGATGTATTTCTAAATCCTCCACATTTTGTACTCCTTACTCAAATAATACGAACTGGGGATGAGCCCCTTGGAGATTTCAACATTACAATTTCAAAGTACACAGTACAATGATTTCTCAGCACTAAAGATTTCCATAGGAAAAGATGCAAACTAGCCTAGATTATTCCAGATTGGCAGAGCAAAAGCAACAGGAGACGGAGTCCTGGATCTATACAAAGCATGATTTTTTTTTAAAAAAAAAGGGGGGGAGGGGGAAAGACCATTCTTAGAGAATTAGCAGCCGCCCTGGCAGGGTAACAAACATCCAGTGTTGGCTGGTGGCTTCAATGTCAGTGGGATGGTGAATCCGCTCCGGGTTTCAGTCAGAATCAGTGAAAATTCTAAAGAATCTATCCAGCACCTTGGATACCTCCTTTAGAGTTCTGACTGGTTCTGACTGAAACCAGGAGCGGATTCATCACCCCACTGACATTGGAGCCACCAGCCTCGAATGCAAACCCCATATTCCTCCAACTAAACACGGTCATTTTTCACAGCCAGTAACAAAATCAACACACTCTGCTCTGTGTAAAGGCTGCCAGTGCCTTCACTACTCCCCCTTCCTTCTCCTTAGGCTATGAAAGGACCGGTCCACTTGGGCGTATAAACTCCACAAATCGGTGACTCCCTGCTGCCCTGCTCTGGTAGGGTGCCTTCTCTCGCCTGCACCTTACAGGATGAATGAGCTCGCAGGGCGAGAAGGTGGAGGCAGCAGCTAGTTCTCTGAAGATGCCGATTACACAGTAGAAGCTTTTGCCTCTGCCGTCCTTTTACTTGGGTTAAGTGCTGGGAATGGAGCAATGCCAAAGAAGGACCAGAATGATGTTTTGGTCCTTCCCTTCCTTTCTCTTGAAGCTACAGTTCTCCCATTTTGGGGCAATGATCACCCACTGAGCATTTTTGTGTACCTGCTGTTACCAAGACAAGCTTCCATTTTGCCCCCTTTGCTAACTACCACCCAGCCCTAGAGCATGATTTTCGGAAGCCCCTCATTTATAAGTCCCCGCCACTCTCTATATGGAGAGGATGCCCCTTATTCAAACCGGCTCCATTGAACAAAATGGATGACCCTTTTCTTTTTGCCCTCCTTGCCCCATAGAAACTCTGGACAAAAGAACATCTCTAGAGGGCCAAAACAGATATTACTTTAAATCTGTATCTAGCAGTTATGTCTTTTCTTCTTCTTTCATTCATATTTTACTCTAGGGTAGGTGAAAGGGACCCAATCCAGAACGGGAGTAGGCGGCTTTTAAGATTAGGACCCGCTCCCTACGCCTACTCTGGAGTAAAACGGAAAACGAGATAGCTGCTAGATAGGCATTTAAAGTAACGCCTGCTTTTGGTCCACAGACAGGTACCTCTTTAGAGTGGGATGGGTCTGAGTGGCCAGGGCTTAAGCCCTGGAACCCGTTTTCAGTCAGGCTAGAGCTGAGCCTCACAACAAACAGAGCCACGCTGAACATGTGCAGAGTTCCCTTCTCTCACATAACGGCGAGTTTCGCCCCACCCGCCCATTCTGGCTGGGGTGAAGGGATTTTCAGCCAGAGGAGGTTTGTGTCTGATTTCTCCTCTATAGCTCCATCAATCCAGCCACCCTCCGGCGCTCTTCTCTTCCACACGAGGCACGACGGGCAAGTCGGGACCGGTCGGAGCGGGGGTGGGCGGGCGTGCTCACCTGTTAAACACTTTCCTGATCCTCTGGCGCACGCTGGAAGAAGAGGGGGCGGAGAGGCTGCTGCTCCTGCCGCCGCCGCCGCCGCCGCCCTCGGGCGGCAGGTTCTCGATGGTCGCCACGACATGGTTGGGCTGCTGCTGCTGCTGCTCCGGGGAGATCATCGCGGCGGGGCTGGGGATCAGAAGCGAGCAGCAGGGAGCATCGTGCGCCGCCCGGCCGCCGAGGCGAGGGTCCCGCGGGAGAGCCAGAGGGAGCGCCCGCGGGGGCGGCTGCCGGGGCTCGCGCGTGTCTCCTCGGGGCTCCAGCTCCAGCCGCCGCCGCACGCCTCAGTGCTGCTCTGCCATGGAGCGCGGGGCGGGGCGGGCTCTTCCTCCAGCTGCTGCTGCTGCTGCTGCTGCCGCCGGTGCGCAGCAGCAAGTGTCCGCAGGCGGGGGGCTGAACGACCGTCTGCCCGGCGAGTCCCGAGAAAAGCCGCTCCCTCGCGGAGGCTGCCTCGCTTTCCTTTTGTCTCCTCCGAGGCTGCCTCGCTCTCCTTTCTTCCTTCCCTCCCGCTACAGCGGCGCGCTCAGGTGCAGCGCTTGCTCCGAGCCGGCCGCACAGTCCGGGCGAGGGGGCTGCCTCTGCGCGCGCGCGCCTGGATCAGGCGGCCAGTCAACGCAAGAGTGCAGCACTGAGGGAGCCCAGCGCCAGCGCACACGCCCCCTCCCCGCGCGCCGCCAGCTCTAATTGCGCCCACCAGAGGGAGCGCGTGCAGCGTAAGAAGGGGCGTGAGGGGGGGATACCCTCGCTAACCACCCTCCCCTTCCCCCGTTTTTCTCTTCCCGCTCTGAACTGCCTGCCGGGAGTTGTAGTTTCCTCCTGCTCAATCTCAGGTGTTTCCCCTCCCCTCCATCAGGCGGCCGAGCAGCTTCAGAACCACCCGGCCGTGGACAGCGGCGCCCATTTGCCAGCAGGCGCGATGATCTTGAGGCAAAAAACAAAACTGCAATACTCCAAGAACGGTGCCGCTAGGAATTTTGAGACCCTGGCCTTGATGATCTTATGAGGACGGTGGGGTGGGTGGGGGTGGGGGTATCTACTTATTTATTACATTTATATCCCACCTTTTTTTCCTCCAAGGACAGCAAGGTGGCATACGTTAATCCTCCTCCTCTCCATTTTATTTTATCCTCACAACAACAATCCTGTGAGGTGGGCTGCGAGTCTGTGACAGGCCCAAAGTCACCTAGTGAGCTTGCATGGCCAAGTGGGGACTACAACCCAGATCTCCTGACTCCCAGTCCAACACTCTAACCAGTACACCACACGGGCTCTTAAGGGGCTTTAGACTTCCATATGTATTACAATTAACATTACTCTTCTCCTGACATATTGCAACAGCACTGTTTTCCATCCTAGATATAAATATACTCTGAGCATGTGAAGTTTTGCACTTTAAATCAGAGCACCATCATGACTACTGTAGTACAGTGGAGCTTGCTTCTGCTGCCCTCATCACCTGTCACTCTCTGGGTGGCTATCCCCCCCCCCCCGAACTGTGGGGCTCCCAGACTTTGACCCCAAGGTCCAGCCCCAGCTGTATCACATCAACCTAGTGGAAGATGGTCACTCCGATATCAGTGGGCAGGGAATTCATTCCAGGTTTCAGTCAGAACCAGGCAGAATACTAAAGGAGCTATCTAAGGTGCTGAAACCTGCCCTGAATTAAGTTCAGTACCTTGGATAGATCCTTTAGAGTTCTGACTGAAACCCAGAGCGGATTCACAGCACCACCAACACTGGAGCCATCAGCCTTCACTCCTGCAACCCAATATCTTTGTGGACCCTTAAAGACCTAATTTTGGCATAGGCTGTCATGTTCATGACAATTCAATATGGTCGGATTGAATGATCTACACTTGGAATAGCTTGCAGCATTTTACACCCACACTGACTGGCACCCAAAGCAGCTGCCCGACTCGGAGCCAAAACACTCATTACTTTAAATCACTGTCTAGCAGCTCTGTCTTCTTTTCATTTTTACTGTAGAGAAAGTGCAGGGGGGCTGATCCAGATCTTTAAAGCTCCCATACCCCTACCCCCACACACATGCCTAAGATGCCAATTCAGATCAGTAGCCCCAGGCCTACTCTAAAATAAAAAAAATCAAAAGATGTTGCTGTTTGACCCACATTGAAAGTAATGCCTGTTTTGGCCCTCAAATGCTGATTGAAAAAAGCAAGCAGGCAGGGGTGACTCCCAGTGAGGGGGAGTGGTTGGGGGATTTAATCCATGCTCTACAGCCGCTTTCTCCAATCTGATGCCCTCCAGATGTTTTGAACTACAATGCCTTGACCATTCTTGACCATTGGCCATGCTAGCTGAGGCTGATGGGGGTTGAACTCCAAAACATCTGGAGGACAACAGATTGGAGAAGGCTACTGTGTAACCACAGTTGGGCTGAGCTTTGGAAGAGAACTACCATTTCCCAGAACTGCAATTTTCCACCAGTGTTTCCTGAGATGAGCATGTTTTGTAAAGTGTAAATCAGAGAAATGCAACACAAAAGGCCAAAGGAGGCGAGGCAGGTATGTGCTGGGTTCCAGGATTAGCATGCCATTTTTGTTCTGATTTCCTTCCACAGAAGTTCATTGTTACCCCCAGCATTTCCATCTTTCTGCTGACAACTTCTTTGGAAGAGAGAGAGAGGAGGACTACAACTGTGAGATATCAACCTGCCCCAAGATCTTGACTTGGATTTAAGGCAGGCGGTTGTGGCCCCCTTGGAGTGCAGCATTTTCTTGTTTTATCTTGTTAAATTTGATTCTGCTTTGTACTTCCATAGCAAATCTCAATTATTTCCTTGTAATGTGGAATTTATGCTATCTGTATCAAATCGTTGAATTTATCTTACATAAATTTGTGGTTTTGTTTTGTTACAAATTATTAGTCGTTCCATGTGTGATGTTGTATTTTGATGTTCTGCTCCAATTTGGTATTGTGAGCTGCTTTGGACACAGTTCACTGTGAAAAGAAACAGCTTATAACTAAACTAAATTAAGATATCCCCCCTTGCACTTTATCCTCACAACAACCCAGTGTTGGTAGGGTAAGCTAGGAGAGAGGGACTGACCCATACACCCCCAATGAGCTTCATGACTGAGTGGGAACTTTAATCGGAGATTTCCCAATCATCGTACAACATCCTAACCAGTATACTTTAGGATGCATCTCCCCCTTCATAGTTTACTTGTTTACTGTGGCAAACACCAGAATTCATCCACAGTGCTTCAGAAAACATGACTTTTCAATCTTTCATGAAACTATCTGGGATGGGCTCCTGGTGCTACTGAACCAAAGGCATCGTGCAGCTATTACATCTTTTCCTTCTTAAAAGGTTTATTTCTGGTAAGAAAACTGGCAGAAAAAGCAGTGGGCAAACATAGAATGCTACAAATGGAAGATTATGACAGTTTGATCCTATGTAAAGTTCCATGAATGAGGCAGAGCAACTGCAAAATAAAAGACCACATCTGCCACATAAGTACTGCTCTGAGCCTTGGATAGTTCCTTTAGGGTTCTCACTAGTCATGACTGAAACCCAGAGCAGATTCATTGCCCCACTGACATTGAAGCCATCAGCCTCCACTTAGTTATATGATACCCTTCATCTTTTATCAGCCTTCATAACATAATTAAATGTCAACCTGAAGTACCTCTTAAGTTAACAATGATTTTGTTGAGCTTGCTCAGGAATGGTAAGATGTTGGGGGAGGTGTGTGTGTGTGTTTTACAAAAATAATCAGGCACTAATAATTCTACTCAGCTCATCAGTGTTTAGCAATCACCGACAAATGGGAACAATAATAAAACATGCCACTTATAAATGGAAGAAATGAACACAGAGAATGTCAATCTGTCTCTCTGGAAGAGTAGTCCATTTTTAATTCTTTAAAATTTTATTCTATTGTTTATCCAGCTTTATTTATTTATTTATTTAAACATTTGTATCCCGCCCTATATCACTAGGATCTCAAGAACGGTGTACAGTTAAAATTGCACAATATAAAACAATAAATATACACAGCTAAAAACAAATCAAACCATTAATCAAGCTAAAACAAGTACAGAATTTAAAAGCAGTAAAACCAATTAAAATAGTTAAATCAATATGTGAGCTTGGTGAATTTAATCATTAAAGGCTTTGTTAAAAAGCCATGGTTTTACTTGGCCTCAGAATAAAGTCAGCATTGGCACCAGTCGGGCCTCCAAGGGGAGGGCATTCCACGATCAGGGTGCTACAACAGAGAAAGACCTCCCACCATAGCTGGATTGCTAGTGCAACAAGAAGTAACTCCAGAAATGTGCAGAAATATGCATTTCCAGAACAGGACAGGACAACAGAGCTCTCTTATGGAAGCAAGCTCCATTCTGGAAACAAACATTGCCACTCATTTCCAGTTGTTTCAGGAGTCACTAGTTCCTGTTGTGCGAGCAGTCCATTCCACTAGTGCATGGGCAGCGTACAGGATACTGCCCAGTGTACCCATTGGTCTGATCCAGCATGGCTCTTCTCATGTTCTTATGTTAACTAAGTATTGGACCAGATCCTACACCCACTCCTCCAGGAATGCCTCCTCTATGAGATGACCTAGAATCGTGTCTGGCCCAACATTTGAGCACAAGACAGTGTCGAGCAGTTGGGGTGGCTCAAAGCTTATGTGGGGTGTACAAGCCCAGTTTCTTATTCATATCTACCCACATTGGCTCTTATTTGCATGGGGGCATGCCTATTAGTGTCATGCACCTTAACAAAGCTACGGGTTTGACGGCAACTCTGCCAGAAGATCATGACAATTTCTGTTAACTTCAACAGATATTCATGCTGATATACCAAAGGAAATTTACAAGATTCAGCTGTTTTTGTTTTTTAAAGCTGTTATTCAATGATACAAATGACCATATTGAATGCTTAACTGTTCGAAAAACTAATTTACAACAAAGGGGGGGGGGCACACATATTTGATGCCATAGAAGTACAACAGAAGTAACAGTCTGTTATTGTTCATCCATTTGCAATAGCAACAGTGGATTTTTTTTTAAAGAAACCATTTAGCATAAAGCTGTAGATTGCAACTTTTAGTATGCTGTTTCTTACACTACTCTGATTGTGTTCTCTCTCTCTCTCTCTCTCTCAAAAAAGTTCCTTTTGTAATTGTTTTAAAGCTCTAATGTACTTTTACTGGACTAAACCTAGCTGCTGTACTTTGGACCAATTGGCATGTCTGAATAGTTTTCAAGGGCAGCCCCATTGCAATAGTGTAATCTGGATATTACTAGAAGTGGCGCTTCTGCCATGAGCCCAACAGCAGCCTCGAGCCCTCTAACTGCAAATGCATGGGGTCACCAAGACGTGAATGAATGATATGTATATATTTAATTTACATAGCACCATCAATGTATATCAGTTTAGATGATGCCACATTAAACACTTACAAGACTTTTCCCTTCTCCAACCCCACTTCTTGCAAAGGCAATGTGATTATTTAATTGGAAAAAGGCAAGCAACACTGGGAAATCCAGTTACCAGTAATGTCTTCTTTTTGTGTGGGGGTGGGGAAAGTCCTTAGAATTAGTAGTCCTTTTTTTAAAAAAATATCTACTGTAGACATGATTAATATGAACTATCAGGCAGTGGAACAAACTGCCCGTTGAGGTCATTCCATCACCCCCATTAATAACACTCAAGATAAAGCTAGAAAAACATGGAATGGAATTTGTTTAGTATTTTATCTTGCTAGTTGCCCAGTGTAGGCTTGATGAACTGAGAAGTGATTTCCTACCCACTCCTCTACATTAAGTTTTACATCTCCATCCTGAGAATATTCTAATGCTCAGGGAAAATGACTTACTGACTGAGCACACACATAGGAAATGAGCTATGCTATCTAGTTTCATAAGCTAAGCCGCAGGCCATGTTCCATCTGGAGAGGTTTCCCCCACATGGATAGAGCAATGGTGAAAGAACCTGCAACACTGCTTTCCCTGGTTTGTCCCCTGGTGCCCAATATCTGTCTTCTATCATTCCCCAAGTAGTTGGCTTCAGAATGCCATCTGAAAAAGGAGTCTGCAATTTCCCACAATTCCCCAGGCATTTCTCCATTATTTATATGAACAACACTGGCATGACTTTTAGGACTGGTTCACATAGATCAATCCTACATGTTGTGACTTATTTTGATTTCTGGGAAATTACCCCATCCAGTGGATGTTGGTGACTCCAATTTCAGTAGGGCTCTGAATCCATTCTGGGTTTCAGTCAGAACCATCCAGAATGCTAATTGAGCTATCCAAGGTGCTGTACCATATTCCCAGAATAGTTTCAGCAGTTCCTTTGGAGTTATGGCTGGTACAGACTGCAACCTAGAATGGATGCACAGCTCCACTGAAATCAGAGCCACCAGCCACCACTGCCTCATTGCTCCAATGGGGTTTGGGAATTGGGTCATCCCCATCTGGTAATACAATTGGGACAACTGTGTCTACCCCATGTCAGAATAACTGAGCTCACAAAATGGTTAATCAAATGAATGCTTGATCTGAGCAGCAGTTACCACTGCAAGGTGTTCTTCCTGTGATTGGCCAAAGTAGGTGGGTTTCACAGTGCAATCCTCGTCACATCAAGGTATATCCCACTGAGTCCAATGGAGGTTACTCCCGGGCAATTGGGCATAGGGTTGCAGCTTGGCAGAACAATCCAAAGAGGGCAGGGGAAGGAGAATCCATCCCATGGCAGAAGAATGCCCAAACCCCAAATCCCACTAGCAGGGCAGAGGAGAAACAAGTATGCCAGCTCCAGGGTTGGCATACTTTACCCCCATTCTGGGAGTTCCCCAGTGGAATGGGAGGGCTTTCGGGCAATGGAGCCAAAGCCTTCCCAGATCTGCCCCTGACATACCCTTTTTCTGTTACCAGCAAAAGAGAGGATCTCCCTCTCTGCCCATGGATGCCCTTTTCTGCACCTTCCTATAGCCTTGGGATGCCTTCCAAGGGACCATAGGTTTGCAGCCTTTGGAGTTTCTGCACATTTTCCCTAAAATTGCAAAGGCAAGGAAAGAGGTAGTGCCTGGAGTTTGATGCCCTTCCCCCATCCTTCAATCACATATTGCGATGGAGGCCCTCTGAGATGGCACCTCATCATACGCCTCAGACAGCAGAGGCTGGTGGCTCTAATATCAGTGGGTGGGCCCAAGGATAGCTCCTTTAGAATTCTGATTGGTTCTAACTGAAACCTGGAGTGAATACACTGTCCCACTGACATCAGAGCCACCAGCCTCCACTTGCCTCATCATCACACCAAGTGCAGCACATGTGGAGACAACAGCTGCCCTTTCTCTTGCAGCTTAGGACTTTGCAGTGACACTCCATGACGTTGAATTATCTAGCTGCTTATGCAAGAATTGAATAGCTCCTTAACAGGATCAGGACAAAACAGCAACGTTTACTGCCAAAGCATAGACCTGAAAAATCAATATGGATTTTTTTTTCCATGAGTGGAAACTGGTGACTTTTTCCCCCAGCAAGAAATTGATCGGGATGGAGTCTGGGTAAGAGACTTCAAAGGTCCGGTGCTAGACAAGTGTCCTGAGAATTAGAACAGCCAGGAGAAAAATGAGTCAACCCCTGAAACTTTCTCTGAACTTCAGGTAAGCAGGAGCTACTTACCTTTGTTTAGGTTTCTCTCACCAGATCTAGTCAAGGAGGTTGGTAGTAGTTTGACTTTATGACAAATCCAGTCATGATAGACAGATTATAAAGAATAGTTCTGAGTGTAACATGGCTCCCTATGAGGTTTTACGAGTACATTTATTTACTAGTACCTAGACTGAAAAATGTTTTGATAAGATAAATCCATTACAACAATGAACCACAGGCCTCCAGACTACACTTACAGTTATATATTCTCTGATAAAACTTGGAATACTAGCTCTTCATGTTACAATAAAGAATATGAACTCACGTGGTAATTCTAGAGACCTTCAGGTTAATGAAAATGTCAGCCTAGTTCTCCATCTTTGAAGGATTTAGGGGCAGGCTCCACCTACTGATATCACTAATGGTCAGGAATACTGGGGGTTGCAGTCCAATTGACTGTCCCCAACCCAGAGCAGGTTGGGGCCAGTCACTTTGCTCTGCTTAAAAGTTGCTCCCCAGGGTCTTAGGCAGAAGTATTCCCCTTTACCTGGTACGTGACCCTTTTACCAGGAGATGCCAGGGGCCTTCTACAAGTGCTCCGCCACAGACCTACACTCCCTTTCTTCCGGCAGCAACCTTTTGTGCCTTCCCAAAGCCATTCTTGACGTGTGAGGGGCTGCCACCAGCAGAGGAAATCTGGGACCCCTCCCAGGTGTGCCTACAGAAGCATGTTGTGCCTGCACCCAAGTCTACCCAGATTCCAGCCACAGTTTTGCATCTACTGACACAGCTCTCTGCATGTTTCTCTACCCCTAGATGGCAGCAGTTGGGTGTGGGGAGACAAATAATTGTTACGTGAGGGTACACAGAAGGTAAATCAGGATTTATTAGTAGATCTCTGAGAGATTTACAGCAGATTTGCAGCAAGGGTCTCCCACTCCCAATTGCTTAACAATACCATTTTTGCATCCTGCTCTAGACTAAATCCTGGCTCTTTACAAAACAAATACAGGGAGATATACGACAGAGTCGCTGATTAGCAAGGACACAGGTTACAGTCCACTGGGGTTCAAGCTAAGGCAGGAGTGGTTGAGCTAGCAGGTAGAGGTCAAAACACAGTTAGGCAGTCAGATACATTACGCAGTCCAGAAGCAAGGTCAAGAAACAGTCCAACGGTCAGGAGCATCAATCACAGGCAAAAGCATGGGAAGCAAGGTAGCAGGGAGAGGCATTGTTTCCAGCTGCTCTCAAGTTACCAGGAAAATATGATATAGCTGGAGCTACTAGAGCCTCTAACATGATGCAATGCTCAGCTGCGTCATGTTATAAGCTTGCCAGATGTTGTCCTCATGAAGGGAGCCCAATTCATGAGTAGTCCTCTTCAGTAAGCGAGCACTCCTTTGCCTGGCCACCATCCTCTCGCGTTGATCTTCAGACACCAGTATCCTCATGGGCTAGGGGCTGGCCCAGCACTTCCCTCCGCCTCAGAAGCTGAGCTCTCTGCCTCTCTAGGAGGCTGATTTAAAGGCATCACTCCTGAGAGTCCCAGACCATCTTGGCTAATGCCAGGGTCTCCTGAGGGGCCAACTGGCTTTGATGGTTCTGGCTCTGAAGATGACTCCCGTGGTGGCATGAAACCTGGGACCATGACATTTTGAGGTCTAAACTGGACTGTTCAGACGTGGATTTCTATCTGACTTTGCAGGCCATCCCAGCATATTGCTCATGGGGATCAGCAGGTAATTCACCCCACCCCCTGAGCCATCATTTTGCATCTGGCTGTAATTGCTGTACCTTGGGGGTTCTAATGGAAGACAGAGTTGATCCCGCAAGCTTGAAATCTGCTCTCACCTGATATAGATATACAGCTTTTATACTTTCTACAGAGAATATTTATTCCTTTGAATCTAATACTTTATTTTAGCGAGTCCTTACTAGAGGGGGGTTGTTGCACTGACTCAAGATTTCCTTGAATTATAATATTAATCATAATAATAGTTTGGAGAGAAACAGGAAGAGGAAATATAGAATCAGGTCTGAAGCTATGTAGCTACAACAGAAACATTGACTAAGCTGCTTTCATGCTATCTGGAACACAAAATGAAAATGTAAAGTAAGCACCCCTCCGAGTATTTATGGTAATGCATAAATTCATTCATAGCTTTTATCTTCAGAATACAAGTAATATTTTGCTGGCGTAATGAGTCTTCTAAAGCTATCTGAAAACATTTCCTACAATCGTAATGTTATATGTTATGATTACTGTGTATGTGTAGCTAAAAAGAAGATGAATTATGATGCTTGATCTCACTACCAGATCATTTGAATTCCTTCCTTTGGCTTTGTATTTGTTACAATGGCATCTTACACGAGAGAAATTCCCATTATTAGGAAATTGCCTTATACCAAGTCAAACCACTGTTCTGTTCAGCCTACTATTCCAGCCCTCCAGATATTGTTGAGCTTTGCCCAGATACTCTTAATTGGAGATGTCAGGGACTGAACCCAAAACCTTCTGCATACAAATTAGTGTTGGGCTGAAAATTCCATTTTCGGCATTTTGTGGGGTGGGGTGGGGGGAAATGAAAACTGGGGCGAGGTGAGAATTTTCTCCTTGGGGAGGGGGGACAGGGTTTCCACATACCTATTTAAATGCAGCCAATTGTTGAGGGGTCTTCTTTCTTTCTTTTTCTTTTTTCAAAACACCCCCAGCATTTTCAAGAGCCCACGAGTTCTTCCAGAGTGCCTATTGGAGAGGGTAAGGTCACCTTGTCTCCAATAGGCATTCAGTAAGAACTGCTGGGCTCCTCCAAATGCTGAGGGAAGGGGGTGTTATTGTTTTTGAAAAACTAAAAAATAGGAAGAAGCCCCCTCAGCAGCTGGCTACACTTAGAAAAAGTATGTGGAAACCCTGTCCCCCTCCCCAAGGAGAAAAGTTCTTCAAATTCCCCCCTCCCTGTGAAAGAGGCAGAAAAAGAAATGCCTTTTTCACAGGGAGAAAGTTCCTGAAAATAGGGGGCAGGATTAATAAGACTGTCCCCGCCCTCAAACTTACATTCTAAAAGACACAACACAAAAGAAAAGGGGAATATGGGAGAGGAGGAGGGAATTAGGCACCAGGTTTTAGTTTCAAAGTTCTTAGAGGTGTTCTCTCCAGTAGGGAAAGGCAAAACTGTTTTATGTATAACTGTAAGCTGTGAAATGTTACAAATAAATAAATAAATAAATCAAGCACCCAGCAGCTGTTCCTTCTTTGGCTGATGTACAGAGCTAGGTCAGTCTCCCCCTTGCCTTGATGTTTATCCAGGGAGGTAGTGGGTTAGAAACTAGGGTGACCATATGACCAGATTTGCCCGGATTTGTAGAATGGGCTTATGAGGATCCCCTAAAGCTGGGTATGTGAGCATAAGTGAACAAAGGCACTAGATATGGTTACTTGCTTCAAGGAGAGAGCTGCATGGTGCTTATTGCTCCTTGCTGACACAAGGGAAGAAGTAGGAAGGGGAGGGAACAGGAAAAAGGAACTGATTGATCTACAGGTCCATTCTCTATCACCCTCTAGTGTAGGAAAGCATGTGGAGTTGTTCCTATTATCCAACAGCTATCAGGCAACAGATAATGGATCACGTCCAATAGCACAGTGGTGCCAAGATGGAAGTTTTCCCCATTGCTCCAGAGAGATAATAGTTTTCACATTACATATCCAGATCAAGGTGATTTCTTGGTATTGCAACAAGAACATAAAAATCACAACAAAGAAGTGAGTAAGAAGCCCAAAAAGTAGGGCGACCGGATTTGCCCGGATTTGTCCGGGTTTTTGATGGCAAATCCGGGTGGGGGGGAGAGCAGCTCTAATGCAATTAATGAAAATGCTTACAACTCCGTCGTTTTCTAAAATAAAGACATGAAACTTGGCACAATGGTAGCTCTTAGGAAGAGCTTTAGTCATACCAAATTTGAAACAGATCCATTCATCCATTGATTTTTTAGGATTTTTTTAAAAATTAAGGTTTTAAAATTATTATTTTTTAAATCATCATTTTTAAAGATAAAGAGATGAAAGTTGGCACCATGATAGCTTTTAGGTAGAGCTTTAGCCATACCAAATTTGAAACAGTTCTGTTCATCCATTGATTTTTAGGAATTTTTTAAAATTTGAGGATTTTAATTTTTTTTTAAAGATGTTATTTTTAAAGATAAAGAGATGAAACTTGGAACCATGATTGTTCTTAACAAGGACTTTAGCTATGCCAAGTTTGAAACAGATCTGTCCATCCATTGAGTTTTAGTTGTTGTTTTTTTAAAGTTTGAGGTTTTAAAATATTTTTTTAAAAATAATTTTAACATGGCGACCATGTTGTCCTCCTTTTTGGCTTCCAAAAGATGGTCACCCTATTAGAAACAGTGTGCATGCAGGGAGTACTTGTATATGTCAGGAACACAAAGGGATGCAGAGAGGAGGAATGTAATGTGTCTCTGAGCCGAGTGCGCCAAAAAACACATTTCATCCAGAAGGGATCCCTATTTGTGGAGGCTAGGGTGACGGGCACACTTTGCCCCACTGACAGGTGTAATTAATGGCAGCCATTCACTTAAAAGGAAGAAAGGCAAAATATGTTCTTGAGCACACCACTGCGAGGGAGGGCTACACCTGACTGTAGTCCCTGGGCAAAGTGCAAAAACTCCATAAAGGTCCCTTCACACATTACATTTTTAGAGGTCCACCTATAAGTCTAGAAACATAAAGTGTGAATACAAGAAATGTGTATTTGCAAATACATACATACATCACACAAGTTGGAACCAGGAATTAAGATTGTTCAGACATTCTAAATGGGTATAGAGGGGGGGGGGGCAGGATCATGCCCATTGTCCCTGCTCCCCCTATGTACGTTCAATAAAATGTCTGAAAGAGCCTATATACAACCAGCTAATTTCTGCCAAATGTGCATTATTTCATTATCCTCCATTTCCTCCTACTGAATTTCCCTCCATCTCATGAACTGAATGTCTTTGCTCTTGCCTCACTCTTGCTCTGCAAAATTGGAGTTAAGAAGTAGCCTTAGCGATTTTATTCTCATATTCAACCGAACCAGAAAATAATTCTATTTTGTAAGATATTTTGTGGATGAAACATGCAATTTAGGCACTTGATATTGTTACAATAATGACTAAAGTGCACTTAAAAATCCCTGGAAAATGACAGAAAATGTTCTTCTCTTCTCATAAGTGCAAGTGGTTTTATTTTCGACCTTGAGCAACTTTCCTGTTCTTGTGGTTTTCATGGTTGTTTGCTAAGATGTTGCAAACAGAAATCAAAACAGAATAAAATTCATAGAAAAGCTGTCCTGCAACAGGATGACTTTGCAGAAAGAAGACTGAAGGCTGAATTTAATTTAAAAACGAAGAGGACACTGCTTTTTTCTTAAGTTTATCTGTTTAGTATATATTATGCAATACTAAAGATAGGGTGACCATATGAAAAGGAGGACAGGGCTCCTGTATCTTTAACAGTTTTATTGAAAAGAAAATTTCAGCAGGCATTATTTGTATATATGGAAAACCTGGTGAAATTTCCTCTTCATCACAACAGTTAAAGCTGCAAGTGCCCTGCCCTCTTTTCAATCTGGTCACTCTAGTATAGCTCCTGCACCTTTAACTGTGGTGATGAAGAGGGAATTTCACCAGGTTTTCCATATATACAAATGACACCTGCTGAAATTCCCTTTTCTATGCAACTGTTAAGATACAGGAGTCCTGTCCTCCTTTTCATATGGTCACCCTACTAAAGAGCTTCTGATTTTAGAAATCAACTGAGGAAATGAATATATTTGCCCACATGTATTGCTATGTAATAGCAAAACCCGATTTAAATCAAACTTGCATTGTTGTGAAAGGAAGTAGGGAAGAGGAAGCGGTAGGCTGAGATTGCAACCCAACACATGCACTTACCTGGGTGTAAGTTCCATTGAACATAATGGGGCTGATTCCTGAGTAGACATGCTTAGGTTTGCACAGTGAGACTGCAATCCTCTGCTTACTTACCTGGGAATAAGCTGCATTAAATTCAATGGGATTTACTTTGTAGTAAGCGTGGCTAGAGCCTCATTGATTGATTGATTTTAAAGATATGTGTTAGTCACTTGCACTTTGCTAGTAGAGGAAAAGAACTAGCCAATTGGATAGTGGAGGTTGTAGAAGTTTCTTTAATGGGGGGGAAAGGGGCTATGTCCAATTTCTTTAAAACGTGAGTTGGCAACCTCCAGACCGTGGGCCTAATCCGGCCCAATCAACTTGCCCATCCAGCCCGCAAATCGTTGGGCTCCCTGCCTCCACAGGGCCTTCCCACTTCTCTCCCAGGCTCTGCCCTGAAGGCTACAGGAGCTTTGGAAGGACGCAGCAGCGAGAAGAATCCCCTTGTTATCTCTGATCTGTAACTGCGGACTTGCCTGGTGCTTGCAGGAACTCCTGCAAGCATCGAATGAATGGCACATATTCTTTGAGTATCTCACAAACACAATCTTTTGCTGGTTTGGGACCTCAGTCTGCATACCTGCATGCTTTCACCTATAGCTTTCGGGAATGATTTGGGTTAGGGAAATGGCGATAGTGAAGGGGTTAAACATCCCCTCTCCTAGCAGCTCTTCCTTAATCTAGTTCAGGAGCCTGTGCAGCTGCTTTGAACTAAAAAAAGGAGAAAGGAGAAAGAAAACGTGGGAGTTCACAAATCTTCCAGCATCTTGCCTGCTTGGGGATTCCTGGAATTATAACAAAGGAAGTTAACTTCTATCTTACAATCCAGTTCAAACATACAGTTTACCTTCTGATGTCACTGCAGCTTATACCAAATTTCAGAAGAAGTGCAAGGAGAGGGGGGCACACAGATGTTCTAGCTGAAAACCTATTTATCACACAAGCTTCATAATGCGGCTGATGATCAAACAACCTGTGAAGCTGAGATAATTTTCTTCATCTTCAAGTAGCCAGTGGGAAGCCTCATTACATGCCTGAAGTTGTATTGCTTAGCAACGATGTTTCAGAAATGCAGCTTATCAGCGCGATCGCTAATAAGACAGTGAGTGCTGCAAAAATTCTGCATACGTTTGCTGCATTTTGCATTTCAAAATAAACAAGTAAATGTCAGTGTGCTTGAGAGTGGAATAGTGCTCCTTCTTGCCACAGAAATGCCACATTCCTCCCATCAGCCCCAGCTAGCATAGCCAATGGTCAGGAATGATGGGAGTTGTAGCCCAACAACATCTGAAGGACCATGGGTTTCCCATCCCTGTGACCCTGTTCAGAAGACACCTTAAACCATGGCTTTAACTACGGTGAATATTCACCATGGTTAAAGCCATGGTTTAAGGTGTCTTCTGAACAGGGCCTCTGTGTGGCTGATACTCATCTGGCTTCGTCCCAACCTCCATGCACTGAGAGTAGTGGAAGCTGGTTGTATTCATGGAGACTCCGCCCCATGAGCGGCAGCCCATCACGAGAACAAAAGAAGCTGCTTATACTGAGTCAGATCATTGGTCCATCTGGCTCAGTATTGGTCCAGTGACACTCCAGGCTTTGGGGGGCGGTTTTTTTCCAGGCCTACCTGGGGATGCTGGGGATCGAACCTGGAACCTTCTGCATGAAAAGCAGGTGCTTTGCCACTGACCTACAGCCCTTCTCTGAGTCCTTTCACAAGTGCACCTGGATCAGACCTTTGTCAATGTGTGGAGGTCAAGAGCATTTCTAAAGAAAAGACAAGTAAAAAGGCTAGATAGAAATGGTTATCTTTCAGACTGAAGCTGTGGGCTATTCAGTCTATGGATCTAGAAGTCCTTTTGTATCCTATTATATGTTGTTTGCCTATTGAAATCCTCACATTTATTGGTTTTTCTATAGGAAATATTTCTGAGGCAGGGAGGTTGTGGAATTAAATTGCTAAATTGTTGCACACCGTTTAGATGGCTTTTTAGCAAATAAGTCAGTACATAAATGTTACTAAAATAATTAAAATGTTTTTGAAACAGGTTGTTCTTTTTGGCATAGATACTACATCTAGAAACATATCCTAGGGCTCCTGTTTTAACAAATATAAGCTATACATGACAAACGGCTCCTTACCCCAAACAGGGCATTTGTATTTAAATAGCATTTTTATTATTACAAGCAGGATTTTGCTACAAGGCTAATTAGCATACTAAATCAACTGAAACCTACTTTACTGTCATTTAGTAACACTTGAGACTATTTGTGGCAGACATCTCATCCTAGCAGCCGCTGAGTCAGCAATCTCAGAAGTAACATAGCCGGCAACAATTATTTTGAGCTGTGCCAAGGAAAATTCAGTCCGTTCATAAAAGCATCCTCAGAAATGAACATAGACTCTTTCCTCAAGTGGCAAATTACAATTCCCAGCCTTCATGGACATCTATGTCTGATAGATGTGCAAGAATATAATGCGTGAAACTGATTCATGTCTCAATCTTTTCTCCTGATCTATGTTTAATATCTCATGTTTTGACCTCTCTCTCTTTCTCTCTCTAATTTCACATTTATCAGATTAGCAAAGCAATAGTGAATATGTTAAACAGAAGTAATTCAGAAGTTCAATGGGATTTACTTCCAACTTCCAAGTAAGTATGTACAGTATGACAGCCTTAGATGCTCATTAAGAGCATCTAAGAGTGCAATCCTATGTATGTTTAGACAGAAAATGTCCTACAAATCACAGCATTCTCCAGCCAGCATTTTCAGCCAGATATTCTCCATATCCCCTTATGACAGGGATGAGGACTCATACTATTTATTTATTTATTTCATTTCTATACCGCCCAATAGTCGAAGATCTCTGGGCAATTCACAAAAATTAAAACCATGGAGAGCATAATAAAACAACCAATTTAAAAACACAAATACAAAATACAATATAAAAAGCACGACCAGGATAAAACCACACAGCAAAAATTGATATAGGTTAAAATATGAGATTAAAACAGCAGAGTTTAAATTTAAGTTAAATTAGGTGTTAAAATACTGAGAAAATAAAAAGGTCTTCAGCTGGCGACGAAAGGAAAATAATGTAGGCGCCAAGCGAACCTCCTTAGGGAGCTCATTCCACAGCCGGGGTGCCACAGCAGAGAAAGCCCTCCTCCTAGTAGCCACCTGCCTCACTTCCTTCGGTAGGGGCTCATGGAAAAGGACCCCTGTGGATGATCTTAAGGCCCGGGCAGGCACATATGAGAGGAGGCATTCCTTCAGATAGCCTGGCCCCAAGCCATTTAGGGCTTTGAATGTTAATACCAGCACTTTGAATTGGGCCGGACCTGGACTGGCAGCCAATGAAATTGTAGAAGGACTGGCGTGATATGATCTCGTCAGCCAGTCCCTGTTAGCAGGCGGGCTGCCCTGTTTTGTACCAGCTGAAGTTTCCGGACTGTTTTCAAAGGCAGCCCCACGTATAACGCATTGCAGTAATCCAAACGAGAGGTTATCAGAGCATGGATAACTGTAGCTAGGCTATCTCTGTCCAGATAAGGGCATAGTTGGTATATCAGGCTGAGCTGATACTATGGAATCTCTCTCTAATGGAGTGCATTAGACCCCCTTGCTCATGATTTGGAGGGGATGGGTCCACCAAGTGGAAACTGAGGCCAGATCTACACCTCATGTCATATCAATATGATCCCATCATGCTGATGGGATCATGTTGATATGTCTCTCTTGCACATTTATACCTTGTAGCACACACAATGATTCGGTCCAGCTGTGCTCAAATGCCTGGGACTGCTCTTACCTGCCCAGCACTGACACAGGTGGCAGTGACACCAGAGGTGGCTCTTTGTAGGGAGTCGCTTCAGGGTGTGTGTGTGTAAAGTCGGGGGCCACCCTCCCTAACACTGGATTGTTTGGCTTGCAGCTTCTTATGTGTGGAGTTTGCTATTTCTCATAAAACATCTTGTTATGTGCCTGGGAAAGAAGATATGGAGTCAAATTGGGGGACCTGAGAGCCCCCCAGTTAGTGTGGTTACGGGTCAAGGGAGTTCAGTCCCTTGTGCAAAATGCAGCGGCCAGATTGATAACTGGAACCAAAGGTTTGAACATATAAAACTGATTCTGGCCTGATTGCATTGACTGCCTATACGTTTCCGAGCCCAATTCAAGGTGCTGGTTTTAACCTGTAAAGCCTTACACGGCTTGGGACCACAATACCTGATGGAACGCTTCTCCCAACATGAACCTACCCATACACTACACTCAACGTCTAAGGTCCTCCTCCGAGTGCCTACTCCGAGGGAAGCTCAGAGGATGGCAACAAGGGAGAGGGCCTTCTCAGTGGTGGCCCCCCAATTATGGAATGATCTCGTTATCTTTTCAGTACCAGGTGAAGACTTTTCTCTTCTCTCAGGCAGTTAACAACATATGCTGAATTTTTAATTGACCCCAGAACAGTTGTTTTAAATCGATATTGTTTTTATGCTTTTGATGGTTTTAAATTTTTGTATGTCTGTTTTTAATATTCATTCATTGTTTTTAACAATGTTTAAAATGCCCGGAGAGCTTCGGCTATGGGGCGGTATATCAATGTAATAAAATAAATAAATAAATAAGTCATTGGGAGGCGGGCTAGCTAGGTTAGGGGAACATGGCTGTGCCGTGTTCTGGCCCTCCTCCCATCCGCAGGCATGCTGGTTGCCCTATCAGCCTGCCTTCAGCTCTCCGAGTGCCAGATTAGTACAGAATTAGACCTCCCTTATCCATAATAATGGATAAGGTGGCCCATCTGGCATGCATAACTGAGACCTGGGTGGGTGAGCAGGGAGGAGTAAGTCTCATTAGGGTAGGCTTGAGGGCCGGGGGCTGGTTCTGTGGTCTACAGGAGTTCTATCTCCCTCTGCAGGCTCCCTGTCCATCTGACTACTGGTCTTGAGTGTTTGCACCTTCTGTTGGGTCACTGGGACAGATTGGGGGATTCTGTTGGTGTACTGTTCACCCTGCTGCTCGCCAGACTTCCTATCTGAGTTGATGGAGATGGTCTCAGGTATGCCGTTGAGATCTCCCAGACTGTTGGTTTTAGGGGATCTAAATGTTCATGCTGAGGGCACCCCAGGCACCTTGCCTGACATGTCTCAGGATTCCATTGCAACCACAGGACTATCTAAACATGTCATCAGCCCAAAACATGTAGCAGGGCGTACTCTAGACTTGTTGTGTGGGTTTTTTTACATGAACATGAAGATGGTGACCTGAAGATGGGGTATTATTGCATCAGTACCCTTGTCACAGTCAGATCATTGCCTGGTGAGGTGTAAAAACTTACAGCAGCTTTTCCCCTCTGAAAGGATGGGGGACCTATTAAGATGGAGGCTAATGGATTTGGAAGGATTCCAGAGAGCTCTGGGGAAGTTTCCAGCTGATATGGCTGGCTCTCCTGTTGAAACCCTGGTTGATTATTACTATCATCATCATCACCTCCACCACCACGATTTATTTATTTTTATTTATTTGTTACTTTCATTGATTTGTTACATTTTTATTCTGCCTTTCCTCCAAAGAGTCCAAGGTAGCAACACTACCCTAGGAAGCAGTTACACACCCAGTACGATGTCCTGAATGACCATGTTGCTAGTATTTTCTATCGAGGGGACCAACCAATTAAATATTTGAAAACTTTTAGCGCCATCTGCTGACCAATTTGAGGGAAATCTTTCTTCTTATCATTCCAACAGGAGGCGAAGGACTTGGGCTCAGTAGAAACTGGGAGCAGTTGGCTCACTACGGAAGATGATATTCACTTTTGAGGGGTTTATGCAAAGCTATTCATCTTGTTTTGGCATCTCCTGACCGGTCGGAAGTAGATCTGCCGCTTTTTTTGACCACATATCATTTTTCATTTGTACTCTGCAGAGTAATGCAACTCCCCTCTCTCTTGCACGGTTTTGGGCTCCCTGAAACCCCCCTCCATTCTCCACTCTGCATAGATACCCACTCACTGTGGTAGTGCTTCATCTGTAGCGCCAGAGGTCCAGCGGAGTCAGAATTCGCAGGGACGCAGCACTGGCACTTTTTGATGAGCAGGGATGCTGACGGCATCTGCCACCTCACCCTCAGAATTCCTGTTCCTTCTGAGCTTAGCTGCAGTCCTTACAGAAGCTGGGGGTAGGGCGGGATATTTTCTCAGCAACAATATATTGTTCCCTGTTGTAATGCAAATTATTTTGGGGGTGGCTTGGTCTTGATTGGGTGATTAAGAACTATTAGCTTTCTGAAAGACTTGTTCCTGGTGGAGATGAAAACTGGTTTGTTGATATTTGGGTGACCCTATGAAAAGGAGGACAGGGCTCCTGTATCTTTAACAGTTGTATAGAAATGGGAATTTCAGCAGGTGTCATTTGCATGCAGGCAGCACCTGGTGAAATGCCCTCTTCACTGAAAAAGAAGAGATAGTCTCTAGTGTTGGAAAATAGAAAAAGGTTTTTATTTTTTGCTACATATATCTTCAATCTTTAAAAATTCTACAGCAGAGAAAGAATGAAAAAACTGCTTCATTTAGCTGTTTTAGCTTACTGTATTTGGACTTGTGGTTCACAGATGTTATTTTGTTTCAGACGCTCCTGAAGAAGGATCGGGAGATCCGAAACGTCGAGCTTTTTATATTTAAGTCATTTTACAACAATACAATTTTTAAAGATTGAAGATATATGTAGCAAAAAATAAAACCCTTTTTCTATTTTCCAACACTAGAGACTATCTCTTCTTTTTCATTGGATTCCCATAGTGTTTTTTCCCCTCCTTCATTTTGACGAAATGCCCTCTTCATCACAACAGTTAAAGCTGCAGGAGCCCTGACCCTCTTTTGTATCTGGTCACTCTAGTATATCCTTTCCGTATGGTCACCCTAGTTGATATGGATCAACTGTGCTGCATGCAACTTGGCACTCTCCTTGGGGGTGTGGCTATGGGGTCATGATGGGTGCCTGCACTTCAGAATGTATCACTCAATCTAAAGATACCCCTAGCCCAACAGAGCTTATGCCACAATAGCTTTACTTGGGCCCTGAGTACTTTCCCCCACATCAACCTGCCTGTATTCTGAGATCATCTTCAGAGGCCTTCCTCTGGCTGCTCAGGTCATCTAAAGCGAACTGGGTGGTGACCACAGAGAGAGCTTTCTCAGTGGTGCCCTGCTTGTGGGACTCTACCCAAGGAGACTCACCTTGCATCTATGTTGATGTCTTTTAGAATAGGGTCTGTCCTTTGGCAGAGGACTGTCCCCTATTTGAAGGGCTGCCATGTCCAATTCTGGTTTAAAGATAAGGAACCCTAAGGACTGTTGTCCATCAAAAATTAGCACCCGGGCAGCACACTGAAAGGGCAGGCAAGCAGGTTACCTTGTTGCACTCTTCTGCTCTATGGTGAGCTAGAGTGGATTACTAGTTAAATTACAATAATCATAATTTCTAAATTTGCATCACTTCATACAAACTAGCATATGAAAATTTTATGCAAGCATCAACCTCTTTTCTCCTCTTTCTAGGTGATTCGTAAGGAAGGACCCTACTTTGAAGCTGAGTAAATACTTTTATATTCTCCTAGGCTTTTAACCTCAGATGGGTTTTAAACTTCTGTTGGGATTGTTTTAAGTCCTGCCTTTTTTAATCAACCAGTTTTGGGGTTATTTATGTTTTATTATTATGGTGGTGGCATTCAATTAACTCCTCCTGCTGACAGAGCAGCTTCCATCAGCTGAATCAGGCAGAGGAAAAAACCCCTCCCCCTGCAGTCCCTCATGTACCCTCAAAATCTGCTCCAGGGAGTTGGGGACCCTTTGGAGTAGATTGGGGCAGGGGTCTGCAGGGGGAGGAAAGGGGGTATCCTACTGTATGAGCAGAAGTCAAGTTGCATGACAATGGCTTTGCCATGTGCTTTATAATAGTGATGATGGGGAAACCGTGTGTGTGTGTGTGTGTGTGTTTAAATTGAGGAGTGGCATAGAAATTCTTTAAATAAATATACAAACAAAGCCATTGGTTTGTATGGTGTGGTGTAGCCAAGGCTCACAGGGACACAGGACGGGCACCTTTTTATTAACAGGGACCCTGATGTCATCAGCCACCCTTATCAGGATTCCCTGTAGATATAACTTTAAACAACATACTGAATAAAACAGAAAGTGCCAACTAAGCTGTATTACAATTACCTTTTCAGGCCAAGTGAAGTACTACTGTCTTGCGATAAACAGCAGGTGGTGTGCCTGTTTCCTTGGGAAGTATTCACTAGATAATTGCCACTTCCGTACTATGTAATTAACTGTGTATACATGTTCCTTCCTCACTTACGTGTCTCCAATCACAATGGCATGTTCTAACCTACAAACTGTTGAAGAGTATCTCCGAATATCTCCGATCTAGAACGAAAGCAACAATTTTACCCTTTTAAAACAGAGATATAAGACCACTGTACCCTCTTGCCCACTAAATTCTCTCTCCAAAACCAGTATTGTCTACAAGAACCCAAAAGCAGAAAGTGGCATGAAAGAATTGCCTCCACATTCCTGCTCATGGCAGACTGAAGACACTTTGAAATGATCTGGGCATGTCTACATTCCGCAGCAGTGGAGGATAGTGTCTCAGATTTATTTTTATTTATTTATTGCATTTTTATACCGCCCAATAGCTGAAGCTCTCTGGGCAGTTCGCAAAAATGTCACCCAGGAGTGGCCCCCACTGGTGCTGGCTCCACTCTCAATGCTTCTAAACCATTGTTTTTGTACTGTTGTTTTTATGTTTTTGATGGTTTTAAATTTTGTATACTTTTTAATGTTCACTGTTTTTAACTTTTGTAAACTGCCCAGAGAGCTTCATCTATGGGGCAGTATATAAATGTAATAAATAAATAAATAAAATATAAATAAATTCCTTCTCACTGCCATTGTCTCTACCCACTCTTTCTCCTCATCCTCTTTCTCATCACTGCTACTGCCTGATTGCTTGGGAGAGAGAGAGAGAGAGAGAGAGAGAGCCACTGAGGAAGGAATGCAGGGGCATCTACGCTGTTCCTTCTCAGCACCTCTGTTGATTAGATAAAAGTGAGAGGCAGGTGAACAGGAGGGCTGCAATGAGGAAGATGAGGAACAACTCCAGGTGGCTCTTGTCAGTGGGCCCTGCTGGGGTGTGGACCCTTGGTGGGTGTCCAACCAGGCCTAACTTTGTTTCAAGCCCTGGGTCCCACCGTGTTTGTTTGTTTTGTTTGTTTACTATGGAACTTCTATCCTGCCCTTTAGCCAGAAAGGCTCTCAAGGCGGCTTACAAATATATTTCTTAAGATAGTCCCTACTCACAGGCTTACAATTTTAAAAAACATGACACAAAAGGAAAGGGGATTGGTAGGGAGGAGGAAAAAAAGAAGCAAATTCAGGCACTTGATTCTTAGTTGCAAAATGTTCAACTAACCATGTTCATCCTATATTCATGTGGTTCTTGCCACCCACACATGTTGAAAAAGATTCATAAGAAATGAAAGCCCGTGCTGTTCTGTTCTCCAACTTCCCATGTTGCATAGCAATGCTGCTTCTCTTGTTGCTTGATCAAGAGCAGCTACTGGCTAATGTGGGGGGAAGCAGCTGCTGCAGATGGATAAAGAGCTACTGACAACTCCCAGGCGTTTAGCAAGTAGCCTTGTTAAATGGGATTAGTAAGTAGAATACCTCTCCTTGCTTTTGTGCTTGTGTTGAAGTTCGAGGAGGAAGAAGAAAGATTTAGGGAAACTTGACAGTTAAAAGGGGCCAGCGAGGCCTGTAGATTCTTCCCTACCTTGGTGCATCAAATTACAAGCCCACTGGGGATAGACAGCTTGTCTGTCAACGGTTGGAATCGCGGGCAGCCCTGACCTGAGTACAATCTTTTGGAAGTCAAACCCATTGACAGGAGTGCGATTTGTTTCTTTTACTGCTGTGTTTTTAATTGTGTTTTAAATGTATTTTTTTTTTATCATTGCTTTTAACTACATTTATTTTAATCTTGGTTTTATTACTGTTAGCCACCTTCTCGCAGCCAGCTGCCTGACATACCAGCACACATCTGGCTGTCTTCATCTTAGAAATCTGAACAACAAAGCCAAAGTATAATTAAGAAGCATTAACTATCTCCCAAGACATGGCTGAAATCCTTGTCCAAATGACATCAGGTACACTTTCATTCTGTTTATATGTTACAGGATTGATGCCAGAACAATTGTGGGACTGGACATCAGTGATCCTTGGCAGAAATTATGTACCAGCTGTGTGCTTCGCCCCTCATTACAGAAAAAACAACTAACCCACACAGATCTTGGATTACACATAAGAACCAGTCACCTTTCTTCTCCTCTACACATACGTGTCACAAAGTTCACATATATCCATTCGGCACCAGTGTTATTCTTTTTGATGATGCTCCCAAAATTCATAATTAGTCGGTGTCGAGGAATTCAAGCAAATAGGTATGTGGGCTTCATCTGTGCCCATCCTGTGCCTTGAGCCTGTCTTTTAAATTAAAGTATCTATGATTTAGCAGTAACCGAAAAAGTATATTAAGAACACACCCACTTGCTCAAACCAACTGAAAAGTAATGAAATACTAATCACAAGATTGTGAGTTTACAAGATTAGGACAGTTGAAGGGTGTGGTGGCCCTTTTTAGAAGCAGCTAACTGCAAAATTGTCCAAGTTTCTCAATAATCATTGATGGTTTGTTTTTCTGTCCTTGAAAATATTGCACTCTGCACATGCGTGAAATCCTTGCTTATAATTGGTTGAGAGGCTTACCTGTTACTGTTATATGATTGGTGTATTGTATAATGAAGTTCTGCCTTGTTTTCAAGGAAACTGAAATAAGTATGTTAGCCTTTCCTTAAAATAGTGGGCAGTTCCTCGGATCCTCTGAGGGCTACCACTTTGCATTGCTACTCATAATAAAATTTATAAAAAGAGAGAAATTGTGTCCTGGGCCACAGCTAGACCTAAGGTTTATCCTGGGATCATCCAGGGTTCGCCCCTGCCTGGGCACTGAATCCCCTGTGTGTCACCTAGATGAACAGGTTTGACCCCTGGACGATCCAGGGATAAACCTTAGGTCTAGCTATGGCCCTGGTGTCTTTGTCCACCACTCAGCGATCCCTAATGGAGGTGACCCGCTTTTCAAGGTTCCTCAACCATTTGGCGATGAGGATGGGATGAGTGGTACACCAGAGAACCCCTGCATCGTGGAGACGTGACACAGAAAATCCTCCATATGTGCACATAAGGGGTGAGTAGGCCCATTTGAAAATTCCCACCAGAAGAGGCCTTTCCTGTGTCAGCTCTCCTTGAAGCTGGAGATTTCTGGTGGTGTCATTCTTTCCCGTTAGAAAAGGAAAAAGAAAATACTTGAGATCCAGAGAAAAAGGTTGAGGAGTGAGACTTGCTTGAATGTCAATGGTGGCGCTCATGGGGCAAGTCCCAAAGGGAATGATAATAATAATAATAATAAATAAAAAATATATTTATTTCTTACCCACCTCTCCCTTTGGATCGAGGCAGGGAACAACATTAGTACAGGAATCTATACATCTTAAAAATTCTTGATTTTACATTTATTTGGATAGGCCTGCTGGAAAAGGCTAGTCTTTAAAGCTGCCTTAAAATCACACAGAGTTACAGTAATTTTACAAATCTCCTCCAGCAGGCCATTCCACAACCTGGAATTATAACCCCCATGACGTTGTACAGCAGGTCTAGTTGCCACAGGGGGTGAGTGAATGAATGAAAATGAGTCAAATAATTGTGGGAACATGTTCATTGATAAGACCTCATGGGGCAAGGCAACTGAATTCGTTGAAACTCAGCAATTCGTTATGTTCTTCCTAGTGAGCCTTGATCAATGTATTAAAATTTTGCTGTGATGTTTGGAATTGATTGGAAACTTAATTTCCAATAATAATAATTAATATAATAATAAATATAATTATATGATAGTATTTTCTGGATAAAGTTAACCTTATTTCTTTATTTCATTTATATACTGCCCCATAGCCGAAGCTCTTTCGGCGGTTTACAAAAGTTAAAAATAGTAAACATTAAAAACAAATACTCAAAGTTCAAAAACATAAAAAGCATAAACACAACAGTAACTTTATAAAAACAACACCACCTAAGCATTCTTTGATAAAACTGATTTCTTTGATACTTTCTGATCTGGGTTCAGACCTAGTGTGGGGATTGAGATTGCCTTTGTGGACTAAGTTTGCTGGGAACCAGGTTAAGAGTGAATCTATGTTGGTTCTGCTGGACCTCATAGTGGCTTTAGGTATCATCAACCATGGTATCTTTCTGGAGTGTCTGTCTGAGATGGGGACCAGAGGTGTTGCTTTGAGATGGCTCTGGTTTCCCCTGATAAGCAGTGGTGCTAGGAGACTGCTGGGAGACTCCTTAGACTTTGGCCTAGAGGATGCCTCAGGTTTCCATCTTGTCCTCCCATAGTATTTAGCATCTACATCAGGGGTGGGGAACCTGTGGCCATTCAGATGTTGTATATCCCTAGTCCCATCAAGCCTGGCCAGAATGACTAGTCATCAGGGATGATGGGAGTTGCAGTCCAACAACATTTGGAGGGACACAGGTTCCCCAGCCCTGACCTACATGAAACCACTGGGTGATGTTTGTGGATTTGAGATGAGTGTTATCAATATATGGATGATACTCATCTCTCTCTCTCCTTTTCATGTGCCAAGGAAGCCATGGAATTTCACAATCATTGTCTGGGCACAGTAGTGGACTCAATATGGGCAAATAAACTGTGGCTTAAAATAGACAAGGTGGAGGTGCTGATGATGTGTCCACAAGCAGGAGATGTGTTATGTTCTGAATGGGGCTGCACTCCTCTTGAAAGACCAGTTTTGCAGCTTGTGAATGCTTCTGAACCCAGCCTTGTTCCTGGTTACATAGAGGGTTGGGGAGACTGACAAAGAGGACAGGATGTGGTGTAGGGGGAATCCCTGAAAATTGAGTAGACACATCTCCCATGAGCACAGCTCCTCTCGCAGAAATTGCCTTTGCTGGATTTTCACAGATTCTCCCTCCACCATTTCTCCCAGCAACATAGCCCTACCCCATTCTGCAGCAATCCCCAACTCTTGTGAAGCATTTTCAGGGGTCTGGGAGACGTGGCAGGGAATGCTTCCACTAGCTTTGTTGTACATACTTAAATCTGGATCCAACCCACAGTGTATTTTGACCAATACTTAAAAACTAATAAAAAAGGTGTGGGATTTGAAAGAGCTCTCTTCTCCTGTTGACCTTCAAAGATTTTTGTTGCTGTTTTAAAAAACGTAATATCCTACATTTCTCTTTCTTACTCTTTGTTTCATGAAGATTTATTAGCAATAAAGACAATGAGGACTGTTATTTGGTTCTGGTCATCCCAGCTTTCCAATTTTGCCCACAGACTGACAATTTGTGGATATTTTGTTATTTGTTACTGCATAGTGATTGATTAATAAGGGTGATGACATTACACAGAAATGATATTCTCATGTGGATTTGTCCTTTAATTTAGATGCTTTTGTTCTTTGCAGAGGAAAAGCTATTGCCTTTCTAATTGTAAAGTTAAAAGGTCTCTTTGTGTACATTCAACAACAGTTTGGAATTACCAGAGGTTGGTTCACACTCCAGCACTATTAGAGTGCTTTTGCACTTTTAGAAAACTGATATTTCAGAGTAATAAGATAGACTGGAAAAATCAGCTTAAAAACATCCAATGCTATCATGCCAGCGGATTACGCACAATAAAGAACACTGTATATATTTGTTTATTGCACCCCTGCATATAAACATCCAACACAATCTTAACACCAAATAATTGAGGTTTAAGAGAGTGAAGAGGTAATAGTAAATAAGGGTCAACATTCTTTACGCCGATTAGTAATTTGATTTCTTGTAGTGTCTTGATTTTGCAAGTTGAACTATTAGCACTACTGCAGTGACAACTACCAACTCCAGGAGCAGACCATGGGATTTAGCAAAAAGGGAATATGGCAAAACTGGGGAACAGTTCATTTTATGTCATGAGTACTATGCATCTGTTTAAAATGTGTAAATTGTTTCTATATGATGGCTTGCCCTAACCATTTTCAATGCTGTTAAAATGTGAACTTCATTTTACTCACTTTGCCACCCCCCAAAATAACTAATATTAGATTAAAACATTCCGATAAAAAAATACTCCAATAAATAGAACCATTTCAAAATTCATGCAGTTCAGTGGATGAAATGTTGGATTTGGAGATGTAAGAGGAAGATTCACAACTCTGCTTAAATAGGAAATTCTTAGTCCCTGCCTCACTGACATCACTAGGCTGGTTGTGATGAGATGAGAACAGTGAAACTGTTTGTACTCCGTGTTAAGAAGCAAAGCATAATAGTTAGCATCCTGTTTTGCCTATGCCCCAATAGAAGCAACCACTTGCCCAACAGGGAATTTGGTTCTAAAAGCAAACCAGAACAAATGGAAATGCTTGTTTCCAGAACGGGTCAGGTCAGCGGAACTTGCAGAAGGGAGTGTCTCTGCTTATTTTTCATTGTGCCAGAAGCAAACCAACAACCAGATATACCACCCAAGAGCAACATATTAGGAAGGACAAACAAGCAAGGAAGCATTCTGAGAAAATCAGGCAGAAAAGAAATCAAGTATAAGCATCAAACAAGAGGCTTGGCTGGAGACCAAAACCACAGTCTGAGAATGTTACTACTTTGGACTTCTGATGGGAGTTCACCTGAACTTTAAAGGATATCAGTCTAAACCTGGTTGACAATAGCAACAGTAGCAAGCAGGGTTGAGCCAGTAAAATAATTTACTCAAAAAGTAGTCAGGCCTGACATTCAGACTGTATGTACTCACTCTTCTAGAATATTAGTGAGCATTGTTCTGCGAGTCTTCTGGGCAATCCTATGCAACTTCACTTAGATGCAAGTCCCAGTGTGTTTACTGGGGCTTACTTCTACTCACTCTCTCGCTCTCTCACACTCTGTTAAGCCTGATATGTATATTCCAGAACTTTCTGGACAAGATTGCTTTTCAGCACTAATTATCCACCTAAAAAAAAAAAAGTCCTGAAGGCTTCTTTGACCAATCTAACACCTTTCTCCTTATATACTTAGCATGTATGAGCAACAGGGGCAGCTCTGTATGCAGAACCAATATATATGTATGTCCATAAAACACCTTTGCCTGTAGAAAGATATATTTATTTGTTTTACAGGTTCAGATTTTACTCTCAGAAATGAAATCCAATAAGTCAATTTCTTCATCATAAAAACTTGCTTTACATATTATTTACAGGTATCCAAAGATATACAGAATGTCACTGCTGTAGACTACACCTTTCACATGACAAGACAGGGATGGAGGAGCTTACTGCAATGACATACATTCAAAGAGTAAATTGTGGATATGCACAGTGTTTTTGGCACAGCTAACTCCATGTCACGTTCTGACCCTAATACAGAAAGTAGTCAAGGTATTTCACAAGGGAGGACCAAAGCTGGGAGGAGGGGCATGTTACTGTAAATATTCTTTGGCAATTTGTAGCAGACCGATATATATAGGGGAAATAATGTACAAGTAGGAAGATGGGACAAAATCCCTCACCCCTCTTGCTATCATAATTGCTTGGGTAAGCTCATTGTTCTGAAGTTCAGAACAATTCTCTCTAGATCAGGAGGTAAGCAGCCTAGTGCCCTTCCAGATGTTTTGAATACAATTCTCATCAGCTCACCATAACAGCAATGGTCAGGAATGATGGCAGTTGGAGTCCAAAACATTTGTAGAGCTCAAGGCTATGCACCACTGCTCTAGATATATCCATTCACACGGTTCGTACTTAGCATCTCTCTTTCAGGATATACTCATCCTGTGCCCCTAATAAACATCCAATTAACTTCATGGAAGTACATGAAATGTACTCCACATGATTTTCATAGTAGAAATTGGAGGACTAGCCAAGCAAAAACAAGCTTCTGGCATTCCAATTAATACAAACATCATCCCGATGGCCTATAACATCATTAGCTCACAGCGAAAAGAATTCTTTTCTCAAAAACCAGCAACATGAAATCAGTTCACGTTCTGTTTGCAGGTTTTTGAACCCATTACAAGCTAGGTATTTTTTTAAAAAGAGAAAAATATTGTTTAATAATAGTATAATCTGCAATATTTGGCTCCGTGTGGCAGTTATAAAAAGCCATTTAAAAATATATATTTAAGTTTCAATTCCCTTTTAAACCAAAAAGTTACAATAAACTGGCTTTACCATCCTCAAGAAAATATGCCTTTAAAAAGGAACACTGAACAGACACTTATTTAGAAAACATGCCAATCAAAGTTTAGGGACATAAACCTAGGACAGAATTAAAAAGGAAAGTAATATACCATAGGCAGAAGCTGCAGAAAGTTAGTTGACAATCAGTCTATAAATTTTATTTTTCTGTATATTTGTTTTATAATTAGGATGTATTATCACACTGTCATACAAGTTATTGTCACAATCATTTATGCAGATAGCCATGTCATAGTATATGGGTGGTGATTTCAAAATTGGAAAAAGTCATCAGTGCATATTGAGTTAATACTTCTCCCCATCCCTCTGCTATCTGCAGCCAAACACAAACTTAACATACTCCTACTACATTTTCCCAAAAAGAAAATTCACAAATTTACTTGGGTTTATAATGAAAACAGCATGGTGGAATTTGGAGTATTATAAAAATGGAATCCAAACCATTTTAAAAAAGGAAAATACAAACCATATGACTTACTTACCTTACAATCTGAGAAGTTAATATGATATAGAATGTCTTATAATTCGTATTACATTTTGGGAAATTTAGCTTATAGGTCTGCATCACATGATGTTTCAACCCAATATCCACCTACGTTCTACTGAAGACTTTACACATCTTCACCTCCCCAAAACAGTGAGGGAGAAGAGACCATAGCTATAAGGTTTGCTCAAGTGCTCATTTTAGAATGCATTTAACCTGCCATTTAAAAGCACTCCCACATTCCAGAAACAGCTTAATTGAGCTGTTGTGCTTATGTTCTTTTTAAGCAGCAACATCAATTCCATTTAAAATGCATCTCTAGAAGCATTTGAGGATAGTTAAACCAGTATGCTTCTAGAAGTTCAGTTATGGAAATCTGATGAGGTTATAGAGGACAAAGGTGTGACAGCAGAAGATCCTGTGATGGGTTTGATGTGGTCCAATATTACCCCTGTTGATTGTAGTCATACTTTGATTGGTTCCCTCATAGTTAGAAGTCTTCCTTGTATTAAGGATTTGGTCATTGCAAGGAGGAGAGGCCTGAAGCCTTTAAGCAGCTCTTTTAGAACGTTTGTGGTATGCCACAAGCCACAGCAGTAAACCACTGCTTTCCCACACCTCCACAGACTATGAGTACACACGCATACAAATTCTAAAAAGGTAAGACACTTTATTGAATTTGATAAATTAAGAGACTATGTACTGGACTTGTATGTATCACAGGTACTTGTAAACAGAGACACTGGGTCCTTTCCATGGAAATCCTGATAATATTTTGCAAGAAGTCATTTTCCCACACGCTGTTCACAATCTGCATAATGACAGAGGGCAGAGAAGAATTCTTCATAGCTGACGTTCACATGAGAAGGCAAAGAACTGAGAAAAAAATTGAAAAGGAGAAAGTAAGTATCACATGCAAGGAGTGCACAAGACATTATCCTAAACCTTGGCTTTGAGCAATTACTTTAGTTTATTGTAAAATTTGATATATAATCATAAACTTAACTTTGACTAATCCATGACATCAGATCAATCAGACTTTTCTGGCCAAATGCCAGCAACAGAGTGTTATTTTGTAGTGTATCTGTTTTGTAGTGTATAATAAGGCTCTGTAGGATCTCCCTTGCTTTTCAATATATACTGCCAAACACTCATAATTATGAAAGACAGGGAGTGGAGAGGAGACCTAATATAGTCAAGGCACTCCTTAGGGTAGACACACTGCTCCCACTACATACATAAACATACATATGCATGCTCGCAAACACACACGTACGTGCGCGCACACACACGCAGAAGAGCCCAGGCCCAAATTGCAATATTTACTTTCCTCAAATGAAAGGTAGATATTAAATAAAAGGAAGTTCTACATTACTGGTGTAGAGTTAAAGCCTACTGCTGACCCTAGCTTTGTAGGAAGAACTGGTTTCACTTACTAGTTAAACAGTTACCCTTATCAAGGGTTAAAAAAGTACTTTCCCCAACTATTTAAATTCATGCTCATGGGTTAAGATAGAGATGCTAATCTTTGTAAGTGATTGCAGTAAAGGACCATGGGATGGCAGTTATTTTTCATGCATTAACAAGGAATACAAGGAGGTGATTTTGAACTGAAATAAAGCTCAACTTTAAGGTCAAAATGCAAGCACATTAACTCTTGACACCTTTTAACTATCTTTTCATACAGACTGGCTAAAGACAAAATATTTTCTTCCTCTTGACACATTTTTTCTCTTAGTTTTTGCTTTTACAAGTTGTCCATGCATTTTGTCCCTTTATACAAATATGGCAGACTTTACATCTCTGCGAGCTGAAGGAAAAGAAACTGTCAGCACACTCTTAACGGCAGCTTTCAGGAATTTTTATTGCTTGGGACATGATGGCAAGAGTAGTGTGTTCTTTGCTTAATGTAATTACTGACATTTGCTCACAACTAATGAGGTTTAACACTAAAGAACAAAGCCTCTGCTAATTCAAAGACTAATTTGTTTTAAATTGCATAATATTTAGGTATAGCCTACTTACACAATCTCTGCCAATCTGATCTGCCAGGGAAGAAATCCCAATACACTGTCCACAGGACCAAACTTTATTATTAAGTCTGGGTCAGGGAAGCCATTAGTACCTAGAGAAGTAGAAACAGAATGAATACAATGTTTTTTTATTTGCAGAACCAGTACTACCTTGGCTCATTAGAACATTTTCACTGTCACAAGCAACATGCATTTGTTGCTAATTGTTTGCAATAGAATAGAAAGATGCCAAAGATTTTAGACAACACAACATATAAGCCCCAGAAGAATGCTTCCAAATGGAATTTCACAGCTTAATTTCTATGTATCAATTTAGCTGGTATAAATAAAAGCAAACCAACAAACTTAGCATTTATCTATTTCCAACATAGTAGAAACCGAAGATAATTACTCGGTCTATTATCAGGGGTGGGGAACCTATGGGCCTGCAGATGTTGCTGTACTACAGCTTCCATCATCCTTGAGCATTGCCCATGCTTGCTGGGGCAGTTGAGAGTTGCATGTCAACAACATTTGGTGGGTCTAGAGATGTGAATGCACAGTGGGGAAAACACTCGGGGGGGAGGGTGTTTTTTGTTCCTCTCACCCGAGACCCTTTCATTGTGTCTTCCCCTGCATTTCAAAATTTTGGATTGTGAAATATTTTCTTTAAGAATGATGAATAAAAAGGTTTAAGACAAGGTGTTAATACATTGATAGCTGACCTTTACTCCCCACATTATAGTTTCTAACAGTTATTTGTAACAAGAAGACTTTTATGTGGGACTACGTACAATATCAAACTTGGCAACTTGTGGATACTAGCTCCAACTGCAGCCACTGAATTTATCCAAGTTCTGTTAATAGTTTTAAAAACTACAGAGAGCACAGAGGGTCAAAACTAGCTTGCAAACAAGCTAATTTTGACCCCTTGAGTGCTCTGTAGTAGCTTTAGGCACCATTTATTTTTAATTTTTAAAAATCCTGTGCTGCAGTAGGGGAGTAGAGTGCAAAAATGGTCCCTGGACTTCCCAAAGTTGCCCACCTCTGCAGTACAGCACAACTCTGAAATGCTTAAGATGCTGTATTCTTTAGAGTTAAGCACCTTCTAGCTCCATTTTTAAAAAACAAAACTTCACAGTTTTGTTCGAGCACTCATGAGCTCCTTTTCCTTTAAAAATAAAAAATCCAAAATGACAGCTGCGACGTTGCGCGCCGCGTGTAGATGAGGGGGACAATCTCGCGATCCTAAAATCGCGAGATCATCCCCCTCAAACCCCCTTGTCTAGACATTCCCACTGAGTTGAAAACATTATAAGTATTTATACCGACCATGATAGTTGCTGTTGTTGCATAACATGTCCCTGCAAAGCTGTTTTCCACATGCAGGCATCCACAAACTGAACTACCAAAATGTATTGTTGCTGCTGATGTCAGCTTTTCCCGGTCCAAGAAGCATTTCTCTGACATATTGAACTTCAGAAGCCTTCCAAAGGAGCTAGGAGTCTCACAGCTCCCAAGTGCCTCCAAAATCCAGTGACCAAAATAAGCCCTCACTTGTATTTCACTATCTGCTATGGCACAGCTTCTTTGACCTGGCAGAGTTCCTTCAGGCAGCCAGAGAGGCACATTTGTGGATGCCTGTGCACAGATCTTCAGTAAACTAAGGAACCTTTCCTCTTTAAGTCCTAGCACACAGCTAGACATTTGGGCTCTAGAGCAGTCAGCAAGATAGTAAATTTAGTGACTCATTACTTGATTCACCTAGAATACACTAAGCAATCTCTCCTCAAATGGCCATATACAAATACGTGTAAATCAGTTTTATTAGCCAAGCACCAACATTTCCAAGTTTATACCTTGAATACCTGTAACAGCAACAAATGTAACTATCTCCTGACACTGCTGAAAGGAGGCTGCTCTATTGGGTTTTGGATCCTTCCCCCTTGCAATTCATTTAGAACAACACTGGCAATCAAATTTCCACTTGGATTAGTTAAATGAAGCAATTTCCTCCTTTATTTTACTGTAACTAGGTTCAGACGATTGCAGCAGAGGAACAAACCATCATGGCTATTACCCCTACATCTGCACTATTTGCATTAACCCCCATGCTGCAGCATGGGTTGGCATGTCATCTGAACCTGGTCCACAGCACAGCATCATGCCCACCCTACAACCCATGACGTACAGTAGAGGTTGTAGGATTGGTACGAAGTCTGCCCCTGTGCTGCACCACCCACTGGATTCAGATGACACACTAACCTGCACTGCAGTGCAGGAAATAATGCAAATGGCAGCTGCACGTGAGGGGGCCACAGGGAGAAACCATGATGGCTTCTTCCCCCACTACGATCGTCCAAATGTACCCCTTGTGTGTTACAGCAATCACAGAATCACTCAAGTCTCAGACAACTCCATTTCTTTGAAAGATACAGCTGCTCAAAACTATAAACATGCTCAATGTTCAACAATATATATAAGCTTGAAGGCAAAAGTAGCGCTGCTACTTTTCACAAAACATGAATTTTCTGCACAAATACTCCTATGTAGGAGAGACCATATACCTTGCATCTACACCATGCAATGAGAGCACAAATGACTATTTTATGATAAAGGTAATATACATGAAAGGTAAACAAATACATATGTGGGAAATAAGCCTTCTATGAAGCAGCCTTTAGATTTTGCCAAAATGAAGACTGTGGCAATTTAACTGTGGGTATGAAATCCAAATCTAAATATGTGTTTGATTTGGTTTGGAAACATTACAGCTATTGGATGAGCCATTTCCCCCCACCAACAGTTTTTTTATGAGAGGTAAACAGCTTTCACCAACATACTTACTACTTAATAAGTTCTCCAAGACATTCATATCCAGATCTGTGCATTTTTTTTGCTTTTGTGCTACTAAGTGGCAAAATTTCTGAGCTGCTCTTACTATATCTGTCTTTCCATCCTCTGAAGACAAGATGTTCAGTGCAGATTGGCAATTTAAAACTGCAATACAAAATTTAAAGCAATTTAACTGTAGGTAGAGAAAAAGGTGCCAATGCTTGAAATCAGCCCCTCCCTTATAATCCTAAGTGGTGAAGACCCACATCATTCTTCACCCTGAAATGGTTTTCCTGACTCACATCTCCCACAGCTGAGCAATTCCTCATACAGAAAACTCCCATAAATTAGACTGTTTAAAATTTTCCTACAACTGAGTTTTTACAGAAAAATTCTCAAGATACATTTGCTGAAACATTAATAGCTCAGTACAAATTTAATATCAATGCCTAAACATTCCTCTAAAAAACCCATACATTTGTGTAAACGTATGCAGGCACACTCCATTCCAGTGGTCTGCGTGTGCTCAGATGTCCATAGTAAGTATCTCTTGTGCTCAAAGAGATCTTTATTAATTCCTGTGGAGGGAGCTAATCAGTATTTATGGATAATACTAAGGTGTCCAGGAGTTCTCTAATAGCATAATATTTTAAAAAGCAACCTTACCTTGATCTGTTTTGACTTGATCGGCAAATTTCACTGTATATTTGGAATAGTCAAGGTTTAACAACTCCTGCTGCTGTTTTAGGATTTCATCCATCAGCCTTGAATTATTTCTTTTGAAAATGCCTTGGAGATGAAGAAGAAAGAAAGAAAGATGCATTGGTAGTTTACTACTGTTTCTGAAGAAATCTATGATGTTTACTTTTATAGCTCTCTTGATTCAGAAAATGGTTTCAGGAAAACCAATATAATTTCCTTTTCTTAAAAATAATATCTGAGAACATCTGGTCTTTGTGTGTACCATCACATAACTTGCAGATTAGCAAACAACTACCACTATGAAATGCACATTTGAGGGTGTTCCCATGCTTTGATTTTATCAGATTTTGTTAATTAGCTATCATTTCTGAGTGGAAACCACTTTCAAACGGTTATATTACAATTCTGCCCATGTTCAGTGCTTTTCCCCATACCTTTCCGAGACTAATATGCAAGCTGTTCATATATTCTTGCTTTATCAACTGTTTAGACAAAACTAGTTTCTTGCCTGGTACCCTCTAGGATAGGAAGAAAGGGTTTTATGGCAAATGAATGAATGACCATGACAAAATAATGAAAAACAAACAAGTACAATTGTTTTAATAACTTCTGTTTACATTCTTATACTTTTCCATGTTTCACCTTAGTATTGCCCCAGAGATTTCTGGCTGTAAAATAGCTTGGATTACACCATTGTTGGCTGCTTCAAACACTATAATATGTGAGCACCCACAAGCATGTTGTAGCCAAGTATATGGAACTTTTACACACGTATATGGAGCCCAGTCAATAGATGCAACATTTTTAATCAAATAATTCCCCAGCGTTTAACTTTAGAGCAAAATGAGTTCAATATTATTTTCTCCACCTTAAAAACAGAATTGAATTGTCATATACATGATCAACAAATACTTCAAACTAGCTAAGTCTAGGCTTTTGTTTGAAATAAAAACAAGCAAATGCTCTTGGGCACAGGCCAGAATGGCCATTACGCAAGCTATACTTGTCTAAACCAGTAGTGGTAGCTGCAGAGGTGACTTTGTACATGATTCCCACATGTCTTTCAGCTGAACTTAGTATGCACATTTCACATTATTTTTCGATTCAGGTATTATTACTTAAGTAATACCTGAATTGAAGCATAGCTGTAAGTATATGCCTATAAAGGAATGGCAGTGTTCCAATAAACACCAACTACTGCCATTGCAATAGAAAAAGCCCCAAAGCAAAGCAAATGTAGATGCAGATTTTCTAGTTTTGAGTACTCCATGAGCCATTCATTACTATGACAGAACACTTGTCTTGGCTCTCTAAAAACTGGAAGCAGTTTTCCCATCATTTGCGTACTAGCCTCCAAGCAAACATTTGTTAGCTTCATATCCCTGTTCAAGATGATAATATATGCGTGCTGCTCTGAGTATTGGGGGGACGCCGACAACGGACGGACCAGTTTCTATAGTTTTAAGTGCTAACCTAGTACTCAAGTTACTCTTGCGTTTTGAATAAATTCCTGCTTTATCAGCTGTGTTGATAAAAGTGTCACTTTCATTCCAAATCTGATTGGAGTTGAGACCTCAGATGTAATATTAGTATGAAAATAGCATTTGAAGGGGCGGGGGAACCACATTATGGAATAAAAGATATTTCACTTTCAGCCTGTTTAATATAGAGCATTTTCGGGATGGTTTTCCTTGATTACAGAAATGTCTTCATAGACACTGCATTCCAATTTCTACTTTATTTTCACAACATCAAGATCTTTTCAATCCTTGACTAACTTTGAGTTGGAGCAGAATAAACTATATAGCTGTTTTTATCTTAATTAGAAAAGTACTCATCAGTTTTTCAGTTGCCAATTATGTAGTCCTCTAAAGAAGGTTTGTACAGTGCACTAAACCTTTTTCCTTTACTAAGTGTATCAAGGGTATGTGGTGTGCATTGTTGGCCAAGCATGAGTGGGCAATCTTTTTTCAGCCATTGGAGGATGGGGTCAAAGGCACCACACCAGAGGTAAGTAGGGACAATCCAAAAGTGAGAGGAATGCACCTTCTCTCCAACACACACATACCATTTATCCATCCACCCATTCTCTGTCACACACATATCAACCCATCTATTTACACTAACTTGCAAGCGTACACTGTTACTGTTTTCCTCCCAGATTTCCCTGGTACTCTGCTAGGCATCCCTGTATGCAGCCTTAGCATACTGAGAGGTAAATCAATCATGCATAGCTATGCTAACTTGACAAGGGGAAAAGGGCTCCAAATCATCCACTTAGCAATGGGTTCCCCATGGTTTAAGTGTTTCTCTGATGCTTGGGAATACCCTCCTTCCAGTCCACCCCTCCCCAAGTTGGCAGCAACGTTTTCATACTGATTTACACACCACCTCTTTTTTCTCTCCCAATTGCAGTAACCGCAATTCGGAGAGAAAAAAGGAGGTGGCATTTATATCTGCCTGAAAAACACTTGCTGGACAGTGGGGCAAGTGGGGATCTGAAACAGGGCACATCCCAAGGGTCAGGGCAATACTTAAAAATCTGGTGATAAACTTGCTAATAGGTGATCTAGACCCCTTTTTCCCCACCAGTCAACTGTCAAAGGCTCTCAAATCAGCCTATATAAAGTCTAAACTTGTCTATATTGCCCTTTAGTCCAGAGTTTCTCAAACAGTGAACATGACTACATTGTTAGAACGTAATATCTTCATCTGATGGGCTACTCCCATTTGTTCAAATTAAATTCTGGTTCTACTATTGAGGGAAATAGAACTTTTACAATAATACAGTGGTTTGTCTCCTTTAACTTTTGAATGGAATCTTTCACAACTTTTTATATTGCTTAATATAGGATATGTAATTTCCTTCCCCTTCCTCTTTAGAGTTCCTGTTATTTAAATTGGAGACACTGTTTTACATATATTTTCAATGAATAACAGTCCATAAACATACAACATTGTTTGTGCAAACAAAGCTGCATTAATTGCACAGAATATTAATATTAATTGCGTTGATGAAAATAATTTTATCACCCAGATTTAGGTACTGCTCAAAAATGTTTCACAGCTCAAATTAAATCATTATGTAATTCAGTAATATTCAACACACCATCCAGAATTGCACAATCTAGCTGAAATCACCACAGTCCAATAAAGACAAAACTCCCCAATTATTATTCCTTTATACATTAGTTATATATTATAAAACTCTTAATTGTGCTTCCAAATTATGAACAGAGTCTTTTTAATTAATAACCTTAAATCAAGCAATTTGAACAGATATTGCCAAGTTGATTAAAAATAAGATTAGGAGTCTTGATTCAAATGACACATGCATAAATAATCTTAGAAGTTAAATTAAGCCAAATTTATTTTGGTGAACTAATAGCAGCTGTTTTAGTCTTAGTGATGGGGTCCTAGTGAAACACAACATGGTAATGTGATGTGCAAAAAAACTGTGTGCAGTTAAAGTTTTCACAGATGAAGCACCTTGCCTTTATCTGACACTCCACACTGATATTTGAGGCACCCTAATTTATTTAATTTACATCAGAGCTTCCTACTAAACACAGGGCTCAAGATGGCCAATAATAAAATACATATAAATGTGACATAATTGAAACAAAACATCAATTAAAAGACATTAAAGGTGCAATCTTGTGCATGTTTAGACAGAAAAAGCATGGCTGGCTGGGGCATGTTGGAAGTGATAGGACTTTTTTCAGTCTAAAACATGCCTTAGATTGTGCCCTAAAACACCCTAAGAAATAAGTTCTTAGAAATACTTTACTACCCTATTCCTTCAATTCTAAGACGCACTCCCCCCCCCCATATAAACATCTCTAAAAATGGGGTGCATCTTAGGGGTTTTTTTTCTGTTGGTGGTACTGAAATTAGTGTGCGTCTTACAATCAATGGCGTCTTACATTCGAAGAAATACGGTAATATAATTCTGGTCAGCACACCTAAGAAAGGATATTGCACAGTTAACAAAAAGGGCAGAAAATGGCAACTAAAATGATCAAGGGGCTGCAGCAACTCTATGAATAGTTACAGTAGCTTCAGGTTTCTTTAGTTTAGGAAAAGGCAAGTAAGGGAGGACATGTTAGAGGCATACAAAATTATGCATGGTGTGGAGAAAGTGGATAGGGAGACTTCCCCCCCCCTCCCCATAATACCAGAACCCAGGTGTCATGCCATGAAACTGATTGGTGGGAGATTCAGCACACACAGCACATAATTAAGGTACAGAATTAACTTCCACAAGACATAGTGATGGCCACCAATCTGAAGAGCTTTAAAAGGAGATTCAAAAAATTCATGGAGGATAAAGGCTATTGATGGCTATTTGTCCTGATGGCTATATGCTACCTCCAGTACCAGAGGCAGTATGCCTCTGTACACCAGTTGTTGGTGAACATGGGCAGGAGGGTGCTGTTGCATTTTTGAAATATGTTCATTTTGAAATGTATGCAACCTTCTCTCATGATTAAAGTGTATTTGTGTACAGACTTTGATGGCAGACTGTGTCCAAGTCCATGTTCACTCTGGAAGGTGAAAACTGGGTAAAATCCTTTGGGCAGCTAACTGGCAACTATGTGAGCAACTGACAAAAATACAGGTATAGTGCATTTACTGCATCACATCAGAAACAACATGGCTCTTATATTTTTAAATAGCCACCCAATATAACTTGCTAACCTGTAAGATGACTTGTTAGGAAGGAGGAGGTAAGAAAGTACTGAGTCATGCTACATATGTTCAATCCATGATCTATAATTTAGCCTTAAATGGACAGAAGTATAACTTATGATTAGGAAACCTCCAAAAAAGAAAAGAAAAGAAAACCTTTTATGTCAAGTGGGCAACCAGGGAAGGAAAAAAGGCATTCATAGCAGCTCCAAATCAGGCCTTTGGCAGCTATGGAGCACAAAAAGGATCAAAATTAGCTTTCAAACAAACTAATTTTGATAAGTGTTACCGCTCCATTTCTGCTAAGGATGCAATTTTCCCCATTTTTTAAAACAAACAAACACCTAAATCACATGTTGCTCTTTTCCGCTTTATGTGAAAGGCGGCTTCTGGTTTCCTCCCACTTGGTACTCTAATTTGAGCCTTCAAAGCTGAAGAATGGAGCAAGGATCTCCAATAGCATAGGAGGATGGTGGAGGAAGTGTCAGCTGAATGAGTTAACATCTCCCATTTCTCCTACCCCACACCCTAAGAACATGTTTAGGTTATCTGAGGACCTAAATGCATTGTATGCATTTTGTCTTAAAATTAAGGTTCAACAGCACCCAAGAGATAGAAAGATATGTTTGCTCTATGATTCAACGTATCACAACTGACTACAAGGAATGTCAGTGTTCTAGCTACAGGTGTCCGTGAATCAATGCTATAATCCAGCATCACCACAGCAGCACACACTTGTGTTTCATTGACAGAATGACTTTCTAACAGCCTAAATTGCTGCACAAAAGGACTTGTGTAACACCAGGGGAGAAAAGAGGTCAAACTGCTGACAGCTTCACAGCATGACCTCATTGAGATTTTCAACCCCATGGCAACTGCAGGTGCAATTCTTGTTCCCAAGAGTCACACTGAACACACCAGAGCCAGCCAACCCTGACTTGCTTATCATCCAAAAGAGTAGCTATCAACAGAAAATATGTGAATGTATAATATTGTTTTGTAGGTTGACTTTATATTTTTACTTTTCACCCAACTACAATTTGTTGCAAGGTTGAAAGTTTTATTTTTTATTTTTTTTACAATTTTTGAATATAAGTGAAGTGTTGAATATTTCTCCTTCAATCCTGAAACATGAAGTGTTTATCTTTGGCTTTAAACATTGTCAATAATGTGGAAAAAAAGCTTCTGCTTTCCATATAATTCCAGTGATTCACTTCAAGATATGACAAACACCAGCCTGTTAACTTGAAACTAAATAGTCATATGAGCTTTAATAACATGCTTACATTAACAAATGAAATTAAGCCTACACACAATTACATCATTTGCTGATGCCCCAGGCCTTTCAAAATTTCAAGTTCAAAATAAAAATATTGATAGAATCAGTGGCATTTCCCTTCCCAGAGTTCCACATGTAAAAATAAAAGAAAAAAAATTATTTGAGGCTACTATTGTAGCCAAACTTCTGTAGTTCATTAGTGAACTACTGTCACTAACTTACTTCCCATTTCTCTGTAATCTCAATATATCACAAAAACACATCTTGAAATAATTGATTATTTATTTATTTATTACACTTATATACCGCTCCCATAGCCAGGGCTCTCTGGGCGGTTTACAAGAAATTGTTTAAGGGTGCAATCTTATTGGGATGCCCATTAGCCTCTGAACTCGGAGGCTGACAGGCACCCTATCCAGAACGGGAAGTGTGGAGGCGATCTTCACCCCTCTGCTCCTCTTGCCTCTCATTTCTGCTAGATGGGCTTTTTCTCTGCAGAGTGGGAGGGAAGCAGGCTGGGGATGCCATAGAATTCTTTGTAAGCCGGGCTCCCCTATCCCCTCCCCACCCACCCACCCACAGAACCACCCGCTTTCCCTCCTCTCTGAGGTTCAAAGGTAGCCACAGTGATTCTCTCAATTCTAGCTGCAAGGGAGAGGGGAGCTCAGACTCCTGGGACCTGGGTTGAAGCACTGTCCCTGACCTCAGATCCAAGAATCTGAAAAATCCTGTATTTCCCCAGATACTGTTTAGGGGCCATAGGACTGCTCTTTAAGAAACACTCCAATTCAGGCACACATTTTTGGAAACAACAGATGTAAAACATCTATAAAGCTAGGGTTGTAAACCTGCAGCCCTGCACATGTTGCTGGACTACAATTCCCCTCATCCTTGACACTGGTCATGTTGGCTAGGGCTGATGGGATTTGGAGTCCAACAAGATCTGGCTAGAAGCGCACCACCTCAGGTTACTTGAGGGTGGAAAGTGCATGCTTTGTTAGCCCTACAGTTACTCTCTAAACTGCATCAGTGGGCCTGTTCAGACAACATGCTAAACCATGTTTAGACTGCTAACCCTTTTGCAGTAAATGGCTAGTATGTTTAAACCATGGTTATGTAGGCACCATGGTTAGGAATGGTTCATGTCACACTTAGCCATAATTTAGCTCAAAATGTTTAATGTTTAGCTCAAAATGTTTAGCTCAAAATGCTTAACCACTGTGGCTTTGGTGTCATCTGAACAGGGTCAATACCTCTAGCAGACAGAATGAGTAAAGGAGACTTTTATATATAAAGGAAGAATAACTTTTATCATTCCTTAAACTCCATCTACCAAACATATGAATTTAATTTTTACCTGATGAAAATAAGCTATTCAAGTCTGCCCTAGGTATTATCAGACTTCACTTCTACATATCAGTCAGGGACATTTCATTGTATGTGCAACCTTGCTTTTTGTGAAGCACAGGCTTGGCCAAAACAAAGTGAAGCAGAAAGGAGCAACACTAGAAAGAAAACAAAATTGTCTCGTACGCAGGTTTTTATATCCCCATACTTAACCTCACAAACAATGATGGAGAGAACTAAGACAAAGCAGCAGGGCAGTTGGGGTGGAAGAGGCAGGCTGTGACAGGAAAGAAGGAATAATGTGACACAGACTAAATCAGTAGGAGAAAAGTTGGGCAGCCACCCACAATGGTTTCATCTGAAACATGTGTTGACCAGAAGCCTCAAATGTTATATGCCTTTGTATACCAGCTGTTGAAGAACCCAAGCAGGAGGATGTTATTGCACTTCTGTTCTACATGTGGATTTCCCACAGGTAGCTGATTGGCCACTATGTGAACAGAATATTGGACTAGATAGGCCTTTGGTCTGATTCAACATGGCTCTTTTACTATTCTTATGCTTAAAATATTTCACACTAGACATTGGCATTACTTTTGAACCACAGATGTACTTGACTCAAGACACATCAACAAACAGAGTTCTAATTTGTTATTTAAGGAGGAAAGAAGGTCTTCATATTCCAGAAGTCAGCATGCAATCCTTATAGAATGAGATCTCTAAATAATTATATTCCCATGAATGCCTCTTTAGCATCCTTTAATATATGAATGGGACAGCGGCACAACACCTGAAACATATTGTTCAGTTTGAGACTTTTGCATCAGCAAGCAGTGGGGGACAGGACTGAGATCATTCTGCTGAAATAATCTTTAATGACCATTTGCTACAATACATAGTCAATAGGATGCACACTGATATGCATAAGGATTTTTACCTGTGGAACAGATCAGTATGGGTCAAGGACATCCCAGAATATATCAAGTTTAGAAGGAGGGGCAAAGTTCAAAGGTTTTTAGGAACACTGATGTATATTGACTCAGTGACATCTAACCATAGTTTTAAAACACATGAATCAAATAAAATTCATAGTAGATAAAATTACTCCGTTTAAAGTAATAAACTAAACCTTCACTGTTTAGCTTAGACCAATTCACATTTGTAAAGTTAGACAATCTAGTCATGCTATGTTCACCATAACTAATAGGCTTATTCCTGGCCACATACCTTGTAGAACAGCTTTCCCTTACTCTATTCTCAGATATACCCATGGGTGTTCTTCTAAATACCACAAATGTGTGCTGAAAACACAGACTGTATATGGGTAAATATAATATGAAACAAGAGCCTGGATAGGCTTAGCATTGCGTTCTACTAGATTGCCTGATATGCTCAGCACTTCACAAAGCTATATACCCTTTCAGCATCATGTTACTTTCACAAATACACATTTCCCCCTCCTGTCTTAGATGGATTCCAACCCAAGATTAATTTCACTGGGATAGACAATTTAGTCAGTTGCCGCCAAAACGAAGAGTCGCATCGCACTTTAAACCCTATTTACAGCACTGATGAAGCGGGCTCTATTACTCAAAAGCTTATGCCATAACAAGGGTGCAGTTCCGCGCACAAGCTTACCTGGGAACACGCACCGCGGAACACCACATCCGCTAAGTGTCTGAGGTAATAGGGGCAATCCTGGGCATGTTTCACTGGAAGTCAGTCCCACTGATGTCAGCGGGACTTCGCTCCCTAACAAACCTGCGGAGCATCTAGCGGCGGAGCACGGCAACGGGTGCTCTCTTCCGGATTAGCCGGCGCCGAGCACAAGGTCATGTACTCTGCGGGGGAAAGGCTAAAGAAAGGAGGGGAAAGCCGTTACAGGGGCGGCTCCGCGGGCGACTCACCTTCGTGGTCGTAGACGCTGACATAGGAGATGCCCACGGCCATGCACCACACCACCAGGCTGGCCACGTCCGCGTAGCTCTGCTCCTCCTCGGTCACCATCAGCCCCACATGGCCCGGCAGCTTCTGCAGGGACTTGACGTCTCTCCGCCAGCGGGCCCCGCCGCCGGCCACCTTCCGCCCCGCCGCCGCCGGCTTGTGGTAGGCGAAGGGTCCTGTGGCCGTGGCCGCCGCTGCCGGCACCAGCAGAGCCCGTGAGGCGACCGCGGCGACGGCCGAAGCCGCGCGCAGCCGCCAACGGCTGACCCACGAGCAGCGTCCTCCGAACCACCCGCGGAGCCAGACGAGGAGCGCGCGATGGACGCTGAGGAGGACGTGCAGCAGGCGCCACAGCAGCTCGTACGCGTCGCTCATTGGACTGAGCGGAGGGCGGCGTGATGGGACCGGAGCGGGGGAAGCAGCGGCTGAGGCGGTGTTCGCGAGGGAGGCTCAGCCGCGGCGCGAGGCACACACCATCTCGCCTGCCTGCCCCTCACGGACACGGTTTTATCTGCCCGGCCACCTCCGTTAGCGCCACCATCGCCATACCTGCCCTGACCTTTCCCCTCTTGCCTACGCAGGAACTGCCCATTGGCCGCGCCGTTGCCGCCGCCGAAAGTGTCACTTCCGGGTTGATGGAACGAGTGACGTGGCCCCCCTAAAGGAAAGAGAGTCTCTCAGTGCATTTCGCCTACAGGGGTGGCTTCCTTTGACGCTTAGCACGTGTTTTCCTCATACACAGCGCCATCTAGTGGCGGGAGTCTGCATCAGGCGATGAAAGCCGCTCTGGCTTCGCCTGTTGAGAGCCTTTTAAATACAATTGGTTAGGGCTCTTTTTTCTCTTATTGTTATACTTTTAAAATGTGTTCAATTTATTTGCATTTATTTATGACAATTCGTTACCACCCCATATCCAAAGTCCTCGTTTTGTTATCTGTCTTGAGCACTATTGTGTGTGTGGAATGTCCTCCCCTTGGAGGCCCGACTATTCCAGCGCCAAGTGAAAACACCGCTTTTTAACAAAGCTTTTAATAGTTGAATTTACTAAGTTGGCACATTGTTTTAACTGGTTTAATAGTTTTACTGCTTTTAAATTATATATTGTTTTAACTTGGTTCATGGTTTAATTTGTTTTTAGCGGTGTATATTTACTGTTTTATACTGTATGCTTTTATCTGTATGCCGCCCTGAGATCTTATTGATATAGGGAGGGATATAAATGTTTTAAATAAATAAATAATATTTATTTATTTATTTAAAACATTTATTTATTTGTTTTATTATGGTTTTAATTTTTGCGAACCGCCCAGAGAGCTTCGGCTATTGGGCGGTATAAAAATGTAATAAATAAATAAAAATAAATAAATAAAAGATATTAAATAAAATACATACATGGTAATAAATATTCACACATCATACCAAAACACCTGTCTGCTTTGTCCTTTTCTTCACTACAGCCTGAGATGTAAACTTTGGGCATTGGATTGTATATAAAGAATCCATAGTTTTGTTCTTTTCGCCAGTAGTGAACCTGCCCTACATAAATGATCACACGTACAAGCTTTAGGAAAAATTTATTTATGCACTGCTAATTGCTATATATTTGCATTCTTGTTTATCCTATGACATCTCATATTCATAGCAAAGTGGTTTCTAACAAAGCACCTTGGGATTTCAAAACTACTAACCCTAACCACTCCACGTACCCACCCCTTCAGCTACTAATATCTTGTTTATATACAATTTATTGGTATGGGTAGTATCAGTACCCACATGAGAGCCATGTAATACTGTCAGGATTACTATAACTTTAGATTTCATTTCATTTGATTTATTTCATTTATATACCGCCCCATAGCTGATGCATCCCATCTTAATCAGGGATAAAAGGGAAACTCTTAACAGCCAGATTCTATACACCTACCAGACCAATTTTGGATGCCTATTGGTTTCACTAGGTTTAGGGACAACCTGACTGCATAGGATTTCATAGACTAAAAAAGACATGGCTCAGAGATTGCTTTGGAGAGGACTGAATTAACTCCAAGTTCTAGGAAAGGTACCCACAAAAATTTATTGGAGGCATGTGCTTAATCTATTTCATAGTCATAATAATCATCCATATTTACTCTCAGATTGGAGGGATCATCAATATTTGCTTTCTTTCCCATTTCTTTCCCCTCTTCAACAGAATACAGATTGTTGTGAATGCACAAATGCAGGATTCTTTTGGAAGACATCCAGCTTTCACCCTGGCTTTCTGCTGGTGATGTGCACTGTCCCCCTTTGACATCTGTGCCTTTGGCTAGAAGCACCCTTCTGGTTCTGAGGAGATCACAAGTGCAATTCCATGGGTTGCCATCCAGATACAGGTACCTGAGACGAGGCAAATATTTCAAGAGGCTGTAATTTAGGGTGGATAGCTTGTTGTTCCGTAGATTTAAAACCTGCAGATGCCTTAGGTTTGTCAGTTCTTGTTCTTTAATTCTTTGTATGCTGTTTCCTTTCAGATCCAGTCTAGCCAGCATTTGTGGGAGTCTGAAGTAAAAAAAATAAATACATGTTGTTTGTAATTTCTATAGCATCTTTAAGCATGCCAAGTACTTTATAATGCCCATCTCATTTATCTTTTTAACAACCCTGTCATTAGGATGAGAAATAGTGACTTGCCCCTTCCCACTAGCTAATGCCACCCAGTTAGCTTTATAGCTAAGCAGGGAATCAAACCTGACCTTGCACAAACTAAACTAAGGGTGTAGTTTGAGTCATGACTCCTCTTTAGAACATGGTGGTTTAGTATGGATTGGTTTCCAGGAAGCCTCAAGTCCTGGCACCTCTAGGTTTGTTTGTTTTTAGAAACCAGACATTTAACTTAGCCCTTCAGCCACTATGCCCATTTATTTTTTTACGTTTATATACCGCCCCATAGCCGAAGCTCTCTGGGCAGTTTACAGAAGTTAAAAACAGAGAACATTAAATTGAATGTATGCCATTTACAACTAATATCACTTACATGTGGCAATTATATTCTGTCTTGGAACTCATGGTTCATGATTCAAGATGCATGATTGTCCACCCCAACCCCCCTTTTATCCTTAAAACAAGCCTATGAGGTAGCTTAAGTTGAGAGTTAGACACCTTCCCAAGGTTACCAGTAAACTTAATGACTGAGTGGATATTTGAACCAGGGTGTGCCTACAGACGAGGCTTTTATTGTGCAATCACTCTACCTAATTCTTGGAATTTTACAGATGATGATGCTCTCTTCCATTTGTAACCCTACCATGTTTTCCCACTGCTTCTTCCATCTTTTCTCCTCCACAAAAAATCTGTTGAGGAGGAAAAGAGGGGATAGCTGCACATTGTCTTTCAATTGGCAGTGCTAGAAGTAGTCTGTCTGTAAGTGCCCTGAGTCTCCCTGGTCCTAGTCCAGGAGTGGGCAACCTATAGGTCAAAACTTCTGGAGGGCTAAAAGTTGCAAGTTGAAATAACAGATAGACTAGCAACCCTGAGAGAAACACTACTCGGCCTCCAAGAAGGGAAAGGTTTGAGTTCAGGAAAATCTCTAAGTTTGGACCCTTACTCATCAGCCAATGTGGCCATGGTCAATAGGAAAATCGAACAGATGAGGTACAACAAAGGAATAATTCTAACACTGATGATCGGCTTGAAGTAGTATGCAATCAGGGAATTAAGGATCATCCCTTGCAAGAGAATACAGGACATGTCTACATGGGGCGATATCCCAGGGATTGCCCTGGGATTGTCCCTGTGTGTCCACATGACACACAGGGGATCCGAGGAGCAGGGAGGGATGATTCCCTCCCTTTCCCTGGGATATCGCCCTACCCTTTAATTGCGTTTTTCCCACAGTCTCAGGATGATCCCGAGACCGTGGGAGGTGTGGCATGTCATCATGGTTTCATCCTGGCTCCTCTCAAGTAACCGCGAGGAACCGGGACCTGGGCACGGAGCTCTTCAGGAGCTCTGTGCCCTTCAGGGGTGGGGTGGGGGGAGGAGTAATTTTTTTTAAAAAAAATTACTTAGTTTTCCGAAGGAGCGCTTATCTTGAATAAAATAATAAATTCAAAATGGTGGGCGCGACAGCCTCCGTCCTTATTGTGCGCCATGTGTAGACTGAGTGGGAGGATCTCGCAATCATCATATCGCAAGATCATCCCCCTTCACCCCCCCTCATCTAGCCATGCCCACAATTCCACTCCTATTATAGTTAATCCCATGATAGAAAGGGAGTGGCTCCAAAGAAGATATTTTAAATTAAATGAATTAGGTGAGCATTACCCCATATCAGGAAGACAACCAATAGATAAGGCTAGTACAACTAGACAATCAGCTTTAGGAAACGGGATAGTGTTTGTTAATGAACAAGGAGAATTAGATCAGATCTATATAGATGATTGTAACCCTACCATGTTTTCCCACTGCTTCTTCCATCTTTTTTCCTCCCACAAAAAATAAAAATAAAAATCTGGTGAGGAGGAAAAGAGAGGATAGCTGCATGTTGTCTTGTGATTGGCAGTACTAGAAGTAGTTTGTCTGTAGCGCCCTGGGTCTTCCTGGTCCTAGTCCAGGAATGGGCAACCTATAGGCCAAAACATCTAGAGGGACTTTCCCATTGTCCCTCTCCATTGTAGGCCAAAAACATCTGGGGGGCCACAAGTTGCCCACCTTGTCCTAGTCCAACATTAACCACTGCACCACACTGGCTTTCAGTGATCACCACCATTTCATTATTTTTCAATTTTCTGAAGTATGAAGATACAAAGAAGGGGAGTGTACTGCAGTTGACTTATCTTTTCTTCTTAGGTTCTTGGTCTTGTGGCATATACTAAAAGTTCACTGACAGTCCTTGAGATATATAAAATTATTTTAATCCTCCCCCTCCCCCAGTTCTGGTATTTAGTTATGTCACTGCTTTAGTCGCTTACCTTAACGGAATAGAACTAAGCAGATTTTTTTCAAGTGCTAGATTAGACAGTAGTGTGCATTTCTGAAGTGCCCCATCTTCAAATGTAGCAAGAATATTGTTGTCCAGGAACAAATGCTTGAGACCCTGTAGATGCTGAAATTCTTCTGCTTTAATTTTCTCAATCAGGTTATTACTGCAATCAATTTTCTGCAGTGTGGCTGGTAATCTGAGCGGTATTATTTGGAGTTTGTTCCCGGCCAACTCCAGCCTAGTTAAGCTGGAAAGAAACTGCAAACCATCAACTGATGAAAGCTGGTTTTCAGACAAGCAAAGTTCTGACAAGTTTGCCAGTTGTTTCATGTCTCCAAATCGTAGCATTTTTAGCTGGTTTCTCTCTATCTTCAATGACTGTAAAAATTTGGGCAGATCTGACGGAATGTTTGTCAGTAAATTGCCATTTAAATTGAGAAAGAGCAAATTCTGAAGAGGTGTGAAAAAGCTTACTGAGAAAGATTGCAGCTTATTATTCTCCATGCTAAGATATTTTAGGTTGGGAAGATGAAATGGTCCAGACACAGATTCCATATTATTTCCATCTAATGTCAAACTCTGCAAACTGCTAAGGGATGAAAAAGTATGAAAAGAAAGAGCCAAAATAAAATTGCTTTGGATATCAAGTACCCTTAATTTTTTTAAACCTTCAAAATCAGATTCATGTAGAACACTTATCAAATTGTCCCCAAGTTTCAATACTTCAAGGTTTGCTGGGAGTGAGGTAGGTATGTGCCTAAGTTTATTTTTCCAGAGTTCCAGGGTCCTCAAGGCTTCCAAAGTTTTGAAAGTGTTGGTCTCTACTGATTCTGTTCCACTGCAGGCCAAGACAAATTCTTCAAGGGCAGGCATTCTGTAGAGATCAGCAATCTAAAGGACAAAAGCCACGACAAAATTATTTTTGGCAACACTCGTTTGGTAATAGTTTATTTCAGGAACGTATCCATAGAATGGACAGAAAGCAGTAGCCATCTATTAAAATGCCATTACAATGAAATGGGAATTCTGCAAGATATTATATATTATAGGAATATAATCCAGCCAAACTTGATTTTGTGAAAATTCCATGGCAAGCTGGAGCCCTCTAGAGGCTTAGCATGGAATATACACAATACAGTATTAAAGCTTCATCCCACGTACTTGCTTCCCTCAGATTATCCCCATAAACGCTAAGCTTTTGCGGTTGTTGTTTTTGCTACTGGGCGACAGCGATCCTTTGCATACCAGGAAGTGAGTTTAAGGTGGGAAATGTAAAAAATCATTAAAAAATCAACAGATGACCCAAGTCAATTCAAATTTGGTATGCTTAAAGCTCTCCCTAATATCTATTACTGTGCCAATTTTGGTGTCTTTATCTTTAAAGCTTACGCAGATGTAAGCATTTGTTTAAAATCCTGCTCCTGCGCCCCAGAAGCGGCTCGGAAGATACGCTCAAAATGTAGGGCAAATCTTTTTGCTTTATTGCACAATTAAGGCAGGATGCATGGGAGTACTTCACAATCAAAGCAGATTATAAGGTGGAAAACTTCTGAGTCCTTTGCATGCAATTCGCAGTGATTGCATAGTATAACGCTGGTGTGATAAAGCTCTTAGGCACAACTGGAATAAGTGCCATCGAACACAATGATATATACTTAAGTTTAAAAATATGGCCCCCATCTTGATGGTCTCAGGTCTGTGCCCCGAGGCTCCGGGCTCCCGAATTGACGCTCCTTCCCAGCATCTGCATGGGAAAGAGTGCCAAATCGGAGTTGCCGCTGGCAAGACCAAAGAGAGGAGTTTTTCAGGCTGCAAAGAATTTTTTTTTAAAAAAAACTGGGGGTGGGGGGTGGGAGGAGAGGAACGGGGCAGCAGGGAGGCTGCTGCTGCTGCTGGGACCGGGGAGGGGGTAAGAACGGGGCAGCTGGCTCTCCTCCCTCTGAGCTCGCTCTGGCTGCCCCGTTCCTCTCCTCCCAACCCCCCATCCCCAGTTTTTTAAAAAAACATTTCATTGCAGTGTGGAGCCTGGAGCTCCTTGTCCGCCCCTTTCCAACACCCCCTTTAATACCCCCTTAAAAGGCTCTGCAGAGGCACGGAGCCTGGCTTCAACCTAAAAAAGTTGGGGTAAGTACCTGATGTTTTTAGCGTGGAGCTTTGGGGCTTTGCCCCTGGATTGCTTCGGAGTGACGGCTACATCATGTAGATCCCCTGCCGCCACTCCGAAGCTACCCAATGGTAAAGTGCCCGAGTAGACTGTATTGTTGACATCAGTGGGACAGATAGCACAATTCCCCAAGCATGTTTACAGAGAAGTAAATGAAATTTAATAGGAATAAATGCCAAATTCTACACCTAGGAAAAAGAAACCAAATGCAGTTACAAGATGTGGGATACTTGGCTCAGCAATACTACAAGTGAGAAGGATTTTGAAATTGTTGTAGATCACAAGCTGAATTTGAGACAGTGTGATGTGGCTGCAAAAAAAGCAAAAAAAAATTTTGGCTGCATTAATGGAAGTATAGCTTTCAAATCGCACAAGTTACTGGCTTCCCTCTATTTGATTCTGGTTAGGCCTCATCTTGAGTACTGCATCCAGTTTTGGGCATCACACTTCAATAAGAATGCAGACAAGCTGGAGGGGTTTAGAGGAGGGCAACCAGGATGATCAGGGGTCTGGAAAAAAGCCCTATGAGGAGAGACTGAAAGAACTGGGTATGTTTAGCCTTGGGAAAAGAAGACTGGGGTGTTAAAAGGTTGACACACAGAAGAGGGCCAGGATCTCTTCTTGAACATCCCAGAGTGCAGGACATGGAATAATGGGCTCAAGTTAAAGCAAGCCAGATTCCGGCTGGACATAAGGAAAAACTTCCTGACTTTTAGAGCAGTACGACAATGGAACCAGTTACCTAGAGAGGTAGCTGGACAACCATCTGTCAGGGATACTTTAAGGTGGATTCCTGCATTGAGCAGGGGGTTGGACTCTAGTATTCTATGATTCTGTGATCTTACTGAGTACAGTTTGGCATATAAAGGAATAAGTGGACAGGATTGCAGGTGTGCACCTTAATTATATGCATGTTTACTAGAATAGTACATGCTGAAGGTATGACTGCGGGCCTTATTATAGTCTATTGGCCTATGGTGAGTACACTAAGAATATAAACCTTAAAGAAAGGTTGAACATAGTGATATCTTTGTGTCAATAAACCTCATTATTTCAATATTTTCAAATATGGGATTTTCTGATAGAATTAGTAGGAAAATATGAAGTTAAGAATCTAATAGCTTTTGAACAACTTTGATTAAAATTAAGAGAGCAATCCTAAGCTCTGACGGAGTGTTCCGATATTAGAGCCTCTAATCTATCCTAAGCCCTCCTGGGTTCTTGTAAGAGGAGCTGAAAAGAGCAGAAAGCCGTTTTTCTATTCCGCCCACTTCCTTGGGGTTTTTCAGGCTGGTCTGTGTTGGGGCTGTGGTTGGGTCCTCGGAGGGGTGTGGATCCTCTGGATCCAGATCCTTAGCTGCTGCCTCCCCATCTGTCACAATTCCCCCACATGCCCCCCCCCCCCGCTTCCCAAGATCAGATTCCTAACCTTGTGGAGGAGGAAGCCACTGCAGAGATTTCCATGGTGGCTGGGACAGGGATCCACGGCTAGATCTCCCCCTCTGAGGGTAGATCTCTCTCTGCTCTTGGAGGGGAATCTGACATATCCTATAGTCCCTAGGACGTCCTTTCTAAAAGCACAATGGTGTGTAAAAGGCCTTTCCTTCTTTGGTAGATGTCCTCATGTTGTTTCTTGAAAAATGTGAGGTATTTTTATTTTTTGACTTTTAGGATATATGTTAGTGTAGAATATATATATATTTTAGAAATGCCTGTTTTTGACCACAGCTTTTTCCTTTTGGTATATAAAATATAGAGTTTGTAAATTTCATGGGCAGTATCCAATGCTTCCCACACGCTAGTAGGACTCACCGCTAGCGCAACATGAAACTAGCAGATCACTAGCCAAATTGAAAGTAGCGGAAACACAAGTTTCCAGAATAGAGCATGTCAGTGAAACTCAATTGAATAACATTAAAGAACTGAGTTGGACAATATGTGGAAGGAGGCAGCAAGTTGCTTTTTAGAAGATTAGTTAAAGAAATCTTGTAACACTTTGGGTAAAATCCAGAATCCTATTATAATGAATTCATTTCAATGGGTCTATTGTAAGTAGGGCGTATGGCAGAATTTACCTTTAATTAAGTTTATGATCCAGTAGGGGAAGGTCAATAGGACTGTGATCTTGTATGCACTTACCTGGGAATACTCTCTTGAACTCAGGGGAACTTACTTCTGAGTAGACCTGTATATGATTGTACTGTTCTTAATTTATTTCACAGCCTTTTTTGTAATGAACAGAATAAAACATTGGCATCATCTCATATTTTCTTCACAGAGGAACACAAGAGAGTTGGTTACATGTTGATTATAAACAAATATTTTGGATGTTTTAAGTAGTTGGAACAAGGTGCTATTGTTCTTTGCAAAGGCATTATTCAACTTTGTGCTGCTACTGCTGTCAGGTCAGTATTTGACAAAGTAGTCAATTACACTGATAAAGAACCTCCATTTTTCTTTCTGGTCATGACATGCAAATACTACTTTTCTTGCCCCTAAAACCGAGGGTATACTAATGAGCAAATAGAGACCTATTTGTATAAGAAAAGTTACTGGTCTGGCTAATATATTAGAACTACTCAAGTGAATTTTGACTGAAATCTAAGTGCATTTATTGAACTAAGTGGTTGTGGAGTTTTGCATGCAAAGGCCCTAAGTAGATGCAAGAAGGAGCTGAAAGAAGGAGCAAAGTTTAATTTCTGAAATGAGAGGATTTTTTTTCACCCAGAGATTTTGCTTATCCTTAAAGACTTTGAAGTTATAAATCTATGCCCACTTTCCTGGAAATAGGCGCTGCTGAACCCAGTGAGACGTATGTCTGAATAGACATATATAGGAGTGCCGTGTAAATGTGAACTGCTTTGGGAGCCCCTGCCGGAAAACCAGCATAAAAATAAATGAAAATAAATTCAATAGAGATGTGGGGACCATATGCAGTCATTGCAAGTCTGTCCTCTTGCACGCCTCCCCATTGCCATTCTGCTATGGGCAGCAGGACTTTCATTTTGCTGCACTGAGAGGGAAGGAAGGAAGGTAAACCAAAGAAAAAAACAGGCTGGGAGGTACGTGGCAGCACATGATCCTGCTCTCTTGAGGCATTTGAAGCAGGAGTGGGCAATCTGTGCCCCCCCCTCCAGATGTTGTTGGACTCCAACACACCTCTCTACTGGTCATGCTGGGCCTGGGCCTGCTAGAAACTGGGAGTCCTACAGCATCTGGAACAACAAGCCTTGCCCACATCTGATTAAATGTACAAGTAGAAGCTCCAGATACGTACTAAACACCTCAGGGCTCACCATTGTCTAGTTATCACACTCTGTCCTAGAAGGACTTCCTACTACACCTATATCTTTGAGAGACAGTTGTGATACAAAGGGGGCCTTCTGTACATGTTAAAGGAACTCAGTTTGATTACTATAGAATCCAGCCCACAAGAGGGCTAGCAGCCATGAGAAAATATATATCCAATTGCTTCTCCATGGCTTCTACCTGGCAACTCTCATTTTTGAAAGCGAAAACTATACACGCCATATATATGCATGTTATTACGGAAGGCAGTGGAACTTGTTTTCACATAAATACACATAGCCTTGGGCCGCTCAGATAGATCTTGTGTTTTCAAGCTAGGCTTCTGCCTGCACCCAACACCACCAACACCAACTCACACACACTTTTCCTCTCCACCCTCTCTTTTTTTGTTTAACATCAGAGGTGACAGAGTTCTGTAAAACATGAAACTCTTTGAGGTTTTTAATTGGATCAAATTGGAGGTAGTATGTTTGTGGTTGGATGCTTTCAAATGAACCTTCTAGCCCAATTCTATGCACTCATCAGCAAGCCTAAATTGGATTTCCTATGCAAGGATGCATAAAGCGAAGCCTTAAGGTGAAAAGATGAATACAACAGCAGGTCTCCCGATCTTTTACCATCTGTGTAGAAGAAAGTGTTTCTGCAGAGTTAGTTCCCCCGCTGTCCACAAGGCTTTCCCTGCCAAAATTCTCTTTTATTAAATATTATTAATAAAATATTAAATATATAATAAGCTCTCTGTCCTCTTTTTCATCTGGCCTACCTAATTAAAATATAATTTACTTGATGAGAAAACCATCCTACCTGGAGCTGTTTGATCTTGCTGTGAGTGATGTAAATACTGTGGGTAGTAGATGTGATCTCTTTAGGTATTTCTCCGACTCTGAAGCACTGCACTCTCGAGTGTGCTAGGTCACAGCTGCATTTTCGTGGGCATGCGGGGCTCACAGCCCTATAAAGATGAAACGAAAGGAGTATAATGTAAAACAGCTGCATCTTCCTAAACAGGACCAATGAACTGTGATCCACAGCATGAGTTTAGGCACCATGCACTCTTTTATAGCGTAACATCTGATAAATAGCATAAATACAGCTGTGTGTTCTACGTTGGGTGGGTGGGCAGAAAAGACAATATCTTAACTTCCTTGGGTTAAAATAGCAGGCATTACAAAGAGCAAAAAGTTTAAACAATGATAAGGAATCTTTATTTTGGCTGGCATGGGAAATTGATCTTATTTATTGCCTGACATCTAGTCTGCAAACACTTCTATTATCTGTAGTTTCCTAGTGTGGTTAAACGTGACACTACAGAATGTGTCAAAAGAAAAGATAAAGAGCTATTTTATAGTGGGCTATAAAATATTTGGATTTTCAACAACCCAGTATTAAAATCCATCAGGAGAAAAGACTCTGCAGCATCCCTTTCATCCCCCTTCCATTCACTTCTTCCAGAAGTAAATAGGCTAATTTATTTTGTTTAAAAGGTGGTTTCTTGATTACTGTGTTTTACACAGTTCAGTAATACTTATCATTGACAAAAGGTTTTTTTAATCAAAAAGTTTATTAAAAACTCATGCATAATACTGAGTCGTGCAAAAGTCTGCTACTACAAGAACACTCCCCCTCCCCCTCCCTCTACACCCTTAAGGTGTAGACATGCCCTGTGACTGGCCCAAAGTCACCCAGTGAGCTTCACAGCCAAGTGGGGGCTAGAACCCAGATCTCCCCAGTCCAACACTCTAACCTCTACTCCACAGTAGCTCTCCTACAAAAGCATTGTGATACTGGCAGTTTTATTTTCAATCCCTTTCTCAATCATTCCCGACCCTGAGATCGCTTATTATTATTATTATTATTATTATTATTATTATTATTATTATTTGTCTCAGGAACCTGTCAACCATGAGCCCAGGATCTGTTTCCTAGCAGTCCCAGTCTAGAGCTCTTCAGTCTGCCATAGAATCTTAGCAATCTAAATAAGATTTGTTTATCCACTAACTTTGGCTACTTTAGTGCTCACTCTGGACTCCAAATCATTTATGGTCCCAAATTAGATCCTTAGGAGACCCTACTGCTTACAGTCACTGCTCTTTCCTGAAGAAAAAGAAAAAGAAGAGAAATGTAAGACCCCTGAGTGTAGGGTTGTCATATTCCAAATCCACAAAACTGGGACATTTTATGTGGGGAGGGGGGGTAGGATTTTTTTTAAAAAAAACTATGTAAAGGTCTAGGGAAAGCCCAATTTTTCAATTAAAACATCAACGACTGTAAAACCAGACGCCTTAAATTCACTGCATCTTACTTCCAAGTAACAGATTTGAGGCTTTCAACCCAAATCCAAAGAGGTAGATTTTTGAAGGGCGATTTTTGGAGGAGTGACTTTTCTTTCCTTTCTCCCCTCTCCTTTCCTTTCCTTCACCCCCTCGTCCCCCACTCGCTCGCTCCCTCCTGTCCCCCACAAAACTCTCTTTCCCCACAAATAACCCAGCAGCTCCGCCCCGGGCTTACCCTAAAGGTCTGACCACAACCAGCCAAGCTCACCAAGCTCCTTTGCGTTGCATGGGACTCAGGTAGCCTGAGGAGAACACATGCGCCTTTCCTTGCTGTTGTTCTTTTTCTATGCAGCCGCAGGTGCAATAAGGTGAGTCACGGTGAGTGACTCAGATGACACTGGAGGAGCAGTGATGCTCTGGAAAAAGCACCGGATTGACGTCTTTTTCTCTGCTGCTGCTGCTCACTGAGCAGGCTCAAGGCACCATTTTGGAGGTCAGAATTTCTCTAGCCAGCTGGACCAGGAATCCAGGATTCTTGCCCAGCTGGTCAGGACATTTCAGAATCTCTTGGAAATTGGGACTTTCATGGTTCTTCAGGACATATGGCAACCCTACCTGAGTGTTATCTTCTTATGGGAGCCCCTTTAGATGACCATGTGTATTGCTTCAGTTGTGAGGCACAAAACTGATATTTCTCCTTGGCTAGAGCATCTCCCCAATGTGGAAAGGTTACAACAGCTGGGATTGTTTAGCTTGGAAAAAGGAGGCTAAGGAGAGACATGATAGAGGTGTACAACATTATGCATGATGTGGACAATATGGTTAGGAAGACAGTTTTCTCCCTCTCTAGAACCCATACTAGAACCCATGGTCATCCCATGAAGCTGAATGGTAGGAGATTCATGACAAATAAAAGGAAGTAGTTCTTCACCCAGAGCATAGTTAAATTATGGAATTCACTATCACAAGATGTAGTGATGGCCACCAATTTGGATGGCTTTAAAAGGAGAAGGCTGTCAATGGCTACTGGCCCTGATGGTTATGTGCTACCTCCAGTATCCGAGGCAGTAAGCCTGTGTGCACCAGTTGCTGGGGAACATGGGGGGGGGAGGGTGTTGTTGCACCATGTCCTGCTTTGTTGGTCCCTGGTCAACAGCTGTTTAACCACTGTGTGAACAGAATACTGGACTAGATGGACCCTCGGTCTGATCCAGCAGGGCTCTTCTCCTTCTTCTCCTTCTCCTCCTCCTCCTCTTCCTCCTCCTTCTTATCATCAACCCCACCCCATGCTTTACAAGGACTTCCACATTCCTTATAGGTTAGAATGCTTTCCATACCTGATAAAATAAATATTCTGAGCACATGTGGCTTTGCATAACTGACTTAAATCCTAGCACCATCATGATTATAGGGATAAAATAGAGTTTGCATCTGCTACCCTGAGGCCCTCATCACTTGCTACACTCTGGTTGGTTATTCGGAGGCCTTCTAGGCAGTGTGTTTGACCTCTGTGTTGTTTTGATTGCAACAGATGAACTACCTCCTCTGAGAATTGCAACAGATATGTTCCTACCATAGAACTGGTGCTGTGAGGGACATGATCCTAGCTGCTACTCAGTTTTTTGTTGAGACAATGTCCAAGGCACAAGAGCCCTTCTGGAGTGAGTGCTTAGCAACCACACCCACGTGACTTTTCCTTTTAGGATCAACTCTATCCTGGATGCTGCTAATAAAGACTCTGACTTTGCCACACAGGTTGTTCCAAAGTGGTAAACAGAGATCCCTGTTTCCCAACCAACTTTAATCTGGCTTCAGTGAGCCTGAAAATGGGGATCTGAGGGGGGCGGGCAAGTGGTGAGCTTGATGGACTTAGGGGCAAGGGCTCCCTCCTCTCTTTTGCACATTCAGATTCTTTGGGCTATTAGGGGGCAGGTCTCAGGGAGCATAGGATGGCTGCTGCTGCTAGGAAGTCTAAGCCAATCAGTCGGGGATAGGGAGGAAGAGGGCAATGAAGGCTGCTACAATGCTCCTCAGCAGGTTTGGCCTATTGGGCAAAACACCAGGGTGGGTGGGTACTTGGGAGGGATTGGTCACATTAATTGCCAGGGGGAGGGGTGGGCAAAAGGTCTGGTTGGCTCAAGGAAGAGGCAAGTTTTACATATTCAGTGCTCTCCCTAATTGGCCTTCCCTGCCCTTCGTACTGTGGGGCTGTACCTTGGCCTCAAACCATGGCCCTCCAACATGTAACATGGAAGCAGCAAGGGCTCTTCTACAGCTAATGTGCTCCTTGCATCTATGACTAAGTCCTGGAGCTGGGAGGGAGATCAATGCCTCATGATGTGTTCTATTCCTGTGTGTTGCTGGGGCTGATTTGGTAGAGGACGACTCTGTAGTGCTATTAGTGTAGTGTGGGCTCAAGTCTAGGGAGTGTATGTCTTGTGGATTCCCTTGTTACATGCTCTGGGTTGACCTTTTCCTTTGGCTCATTGGTAAAAGACTCCTTTCCTCCGCTTATACCATTATTTTAAATAAATTTCATCTTCTAAAAATTAAATGTGACTAGGTTGAACTTTTGAGGAAATTCTGCATATAGGTTGTTCACTAACAGTAAATTCACCAATTCGATCCTGGATATTACTCAGTATTAAATTAAGGGCTGGCTACTCTCTTATGGGCTCCTCGACTAAATAGTCTCTGACACAGTCATTTATCATGTCTAGAAATGTTGTCTGTCTTGACCTGAATGTATATTTACCTGGTTAATGTGAGGATAATTGAGGACATTCGTTGTTAAATGCTTTCTTTGGCTGACTCCCTAATTCCTTTACCTCAAGATGGCAGTGGTATTTCCATATTAATATATTACTTTTTTGGCCTGTTATTTCTATCCATGGTGAATCCATGAATGCTTTCCCTCAAATTTCCAATTCATTGCTCTATAAGTCTATGCATTATAGTAGGTGCTCCTGGTCTGCTCACCTTCAGACACCAGGTAAAAACCACTGTACTTCCTAGCATTTTCCTTGTTTGAGTTCACTGCTCATTTTATTGATGTTTTGTTGTCTAATATTTTGGATTGCTTTATGGATTTATAGTTTTTTAATGTAAGTTGCCCCAAGGATTAGTTTTATCCTTGGACAATTTAATTGGAAAGGTTGTGTGTGTGTGTGTGTGTGTGTGTGTGTGTGTGTATATATATATATATATATATATATATATATATATATATTTGATGTCTAGCATTTCTAACAAATTTTGGGAGAAAGGATAGGGGACACCATTGCTTTAAAACAGTTGAACAGGGATTTGTCCTTGGAGTCTGGTATATGATTGAACTGCACCTGTCAGTGATAAAAATCTTTATTACATGGGTAGTGTTTGTTGTGCTGGTTCAGTCTATGCCTCCTCATGAAAAGGCATTTGTTTGTTGTCTTATCAAGGGCAAATGCTGCACCCTTCTACACACACAGTCATTCCAAAAATTCAAAGGAATTTTGGGAAAGACTGCTTTCCACAGTCCTTCCAGCAGCCTTCAAAGGAATAGGAGCCATTCCATAATTTGTAAAGCCTTTCCCCCTGCCCCATTTGTTTAAAATTGCAGTCAAATGCACACTTGAATGTAGATTTTTCTCTTTTTTAAAAAAATTAAATTTTATGTGTTTTTAATTGTAACCAAAAAGTGATCAGTCCCCTAACAACTGATGTCTGCTTTGAGCGGGGGACACAATACAAAGAAGGAAAGAAAAGAGGGGGGAAAGGGAGGAAAAGAAAATAGAAATAAACAAACAAATATACTAATTAATATATGTGCTGTATGATCTTCATTTGTTTTTATAATGTCCAAATACTCAAAGCTGAAGTGGGCATATATTGTTGTAAGTCTACAGTTGATTACTTCTGAATACATCTGCACATGGTTGAACTGTTACACTCTAGCTCCCTCTTGTGCCAGCAACACTGTATTTTCTGTCTCTGGACCACGTGCTGCAATAGCCTTGCTACTGGGTAGAGGTTTTTGGTGATGGTAAAAGCCTGCTTTGCTGTTTTTAAACCTGGTAAGTAATGCACACTGCAGTGGAGGAGAGAAGGCATCTGTAGCAGCCAAACAACTGCTCTGTCAGGGATAAAACAAAAATGCTTCCAAGATGGCAGGGTGTTGCTGCGCTGAGAGAGACAGACTACCCTTGCTGGGTTTGGTAATTTCTTGTGAATGGCTGCATGGATGTTCCTTTTATTAGTAGTACAAGCAAGAGTTCTCAGTCTCTAAACAAGACTTTTAAAAACCTGGAACTTTTAAAAAGTGGCATGTGTGATAGCAGTACACCTGTCCAAATTGCATTGATAATCACATCCGTTGCATGGAGAAGGAAAGTGCATTTTTGTGTTACTCAGTATTGTGGTTGAGTATAGATATTCTGGATTACAACTTCCAGCATTCCTGACCAATGGCTGTGCTGGTGGGGGATGATGGTAGCTGTAGTCCAAAACATCTGGAGGGTACCACTTTAGGGAAGACTATAGAGTAGAGTAACCACCATGTGTTCACTGTATAAACAAAGTCTGGAAGTTGGGCTATCTTAAGAGGACAGTGCAGTTTATAAATTGTGACTCTTCTAAACACAACATTGGGATTGATAATTCTCCACTCGCCTTACACTATTCATAAGCATCACCTTTATAGCAGTGGCATATATGTCAGGCAGACAAGGGACATAGTGGGCTGTATATTACTGTTAGTCTCCCTTATGTTCCATTTCAGTGGGCCCGTTTAGATGACACTGAGGGCTCTGTGGTTAGCTTAACCATGCTTCTCTGTTGTTAGCACTAACCAAAAGCTGTACGCTCACAAACAACACCGTTAACCCTGTCTGGTTCCTGTTTTCCTTAACCACACACTAACCACAAAGCAGTTAGATGAGCACTTGAGTCCTCCAAATTCTCTGCCCTGTATCCCATCATCCCTTGCGCTAAGAGAGCTGGCAGTTGCACGATTTAGACTGCTCTATACTGCTAGGTCTATAATTTTGGCCCCTTAACTACAGGTGCATGTCAGACGACACCTTAAGCCAAAGTTAGTGCTGCTAACCCTGTAGCAGAACAGGGTTAGTGAAAGTGACCACAATGTGGTTAGCAGAGGCACCTGGATAAGGAAAACGTGTGTCAGATGACACCGTTAACCGTGCTGCTTAACCATACTTCTTTATTGCGATCCATAGATCCATGAAAAAACAAGAATCAAACATGAAACATCATACAGTTAGAGCTATTATCATCTTTTGTCTAATACACAGAGCTCTAATCCTGGCCGCCACTGTAAGAAATTTAGCAACAGCCAAAGTTATTTTTGAGGACTTATCTTCCAACATAAACTTAACATAAAATTTGTCTGAAGTTCTGGACAGTTTACTCAACAATGGGGTGATCATAAGATGGCGGGCCTGATTATAAAAGCTACAGGACAGAAGGATATGCTCCATCGTCTCCACTTCCATATTCCTACAGGGGCACTGTCATTCCTGATAAGGGACACCAGCATATCTGCCCCGAAGTAATTCAATAGAATAAACATTGCATCTGGCCTTGGAGAAAGCAATACGATATTTAGCCACCGACAGGTTCTTTAGATAGTCAGCCAGCTGAAGAGGCCCAATGTAATGAACATGCAATGCACTGGGAGAGCAAGAAACATAAGAGCGAGTGCGTAAGTTGCAGAAGGCTATATCCCACAGTCTTTGTTTAACAGATTTAAAAGCAAAATTCAAGCTCAGATTAAGGCGGAGGGAAGAGGAGAGACCAATTGAAACTGCCTTCCTGGCAAGAAGCTTGGACCAGCTGTTCACACAGTTGTCCTGAGCCAGACATGGAAGCAGACCTGAGCCCCTCCCAAAAAGACTAACTTCCATCCAAAATTTTAAAGCAGACCACCAAGCCCTAAGCGAAAGAGAGCTTTCCCCGGTTTCCAACAAAAGTACAGAATTAGGGACACACTTTGGGAGTTGAAAAAGGTCCTCAAAAACCTTGTCTGTAGCCTTTCTATCTCAGATGTTAATACCCCTATCCAGATGTTGGAGGCATATAAAAGCTGGGCTGCAGACTTGGCATTAAACACTTAACCAGCATGGTTAATGGTGTTGTCTGAATGGGGTCAATGGGTCTATTCTAAAGAGGGATAACATTGGATACAACCCAGTAATCTTCTCCCAGCATACTTGGTAGAAGGTAACCAGTGTATTTTTTGTTAATTGCTTACATTAGAAAATGTGTTTTGAAAGAGGTTTCTGAGACTACATTGTAAACACAAAGCAACAAACCACTGTGGGTTTTAGGAAGTATGTTTGCTACACCAGTTATGGGCCTAACAAAGTCTCACTGCACCACACCAAGATGCCTCTTGCTCAGTTCCTTATCCCCATAGTAAAAAGAAAAGAAAAGAGGGTGGGGACCCAACCCTCTGCATTTGGTTTTCAGACATTACACATTCTGGGAGAACGTCAGAACACAAAAGTGATTTCCAAAAGCTATCCCTCAGTTTCCACTCTCCTTTACGTGGCTTTACACAGGGGTGAGGATCCTGGGTCCCTCCAGATGCTGTTGGGCTGCTCTAGCCAGTATGGCCAATGGTGAGAGATTATGGGAGTTGCAGTGAAAACAACATCTGAAGGGCCACAAGTTCCCAATGGTTGCTTCAGCATGTCCAAGCAGATCCCAATTAGCTACTAAGCATTGGCGAGTGCTTGTGATGTTCAGCTGCCTTATATGCTGTAAATGTAAATATCTACAAGGTTATTGTTTATATTATGCATAAACTTCCAGGAAGTAAGTAGGCCTCAAGGGACTTACAATTTGTAAAGAGGGGGTGTTGAATGCCTGAGTGCTGATTGGATGGTTGAGGGGGAGTGCTAATTGGCTGAGTAAGAGTGGGAGGAGCTAGGGAAATGTATCTATATAGAGTTAAATAAGGGATAGGAAAGAGACAGAAGTGTAGGATGATTATATATGAGAAGTGTATGAGATAAAGAGTGTGGTTTAGGATTCTGGGAAGTGAAGGGTAAAAGTGGGGTAGAGAGAAGTGGATGATTTTAGTATTCTGTAGTGGAACCTTGTAAGAAAGAACAGACAGAAACCAATACGTTTAGAACCTTGTAACCATACGCACTTGAACTGAGGAAACCATTAAGCTTGTACATGCACTTACTTATGTTAATAAATTCAAATTACAGTAAATAAACAACTGGTGTTTTCTGTGGAGCAGTGTCTGATGATAAAACAATTAATGGTGGCAGCGGAACGGGAAACTGAGGGCTAGGTTGCTGGGCTGTGGAGCCTAAAGAATAGAGACAGGAGCAGCAGCATTAGCCCCAAACCCTCACACATGTCATTAGCACAGGGGGTGTTGAAGTGGTCCTGAGTGCTAGTGGCATGGATAGTCCTGTCAGGTAGCTTTCCTCTCTCATCTCACACTATTGCCCCGCTCGTGCTCTTCGCTCCTCTGATGTCATGATTCTCACCTGCCCAAGGGTCTCCACTTCCCTTGCTCGGCTTCGTCCATTTTCTTCGGCTGCCCCTTACGCCTGGAACGCTCTTCCAGAACATTTGAGAACTACAAGTTCAATCGCAGCTTTTAAAGCTCAGCTAAAAACTTTTCTTTTCCCTAAAGCTTTTAAAACTTGAATTGTTCTGACTTTTATACTGCCTGTTTGGTGCATTCTCTTCCCCTCCTTATTGTTTTATTATGATTTTATTAGAATGTAAGCCTATGCGGCAGGGTCTTGCTATTTATTGTTTTACTCTGTACAGCACCATGTACATTAATGGTGCTATATAAATAATAATAATAATAATAATAATAATAATAATAATAATCTCAAGTGAAGTTGAGATGGTGCAGGTGGGCAGGACATCACAAGTATTGTATTTTATATTTATATCATATTGTATTTTATATTATGGTTATATTTTATATTATATTATGGTTTTATATTATATTAATTATATTTTATATTATATTATGGTTTTATACTGTTGTTTTATACTTTGAATGGTTTTAATTTTTGTGAACCGCCCAGAGAGCTCCGGCTATTGGGCGGTATAGAAATGTAATAAATAAATAAATAAATAAATAAGTGCCACTTGACGTCTTGCTTATGGGCTTCTCAAGAGGCATCTGGTTTACCACTATGGGAAATAGAACTCTGGATTTTTCAAGTTAGATCCCAGCAGCAGGGGCTCTTCTCTTAAAGTCTTATCAGTGGAAGCCGGTGGCTCTGTAATTCCACTCTGGGTTTCAGTCAGACCTCTAAAGGAGCTATCCAAAGTACTGAACGTATTTGGGGGATATAGTTCATCACTTTGGATAGCTCCTTTAGAGCTCTGGCTGGTTCTGACTGAAACCCAGAGTGGATTCACAGCCCCACAGAAATCAGAGCCACCAGCCTCCAGTGGTTTTTTATTAAGTTCATGGAGGAGGGACAGAGAGAGCTCGGATTCTTCAGCTCAACTCAACTAAGCATGCGTTGGCCACGAGATATCACGCAACAGCGCCCCTTCTGGATGAGATTGGCCGCCCTGATCGATGATTTGGGCGATCGGCCCTATCGACCTGGCAAGCTGGTCTCCGTTGTGGCAAGCCGAACAAGCCGACCGCCGATCTGTCTACCGGCTGACAGAAGCGAAGCGGCTTTCAGCGCATGCGCCTCGGGAAACGAGCCTCGCCGCCGCCGCCGCTCCCCCCTCGAGGATAGGCCAACGCTGTCTGCCGCGGCTCGCGGGGACCGAGGGGGAGGGGAGCGTCCCGCGGAGGCCGACGGGGGTGGGCGGCGGTGCGCTAGCGGCGCGTCCTCGGCCGGGAGCGGAGCATTTCCTGCGGAGCGGTCACCATGTCTGGGGTGGGGGTAGGCTCCTGCGGGGGTTCGGGCTCTGGGGCCTGTGGCGGGGCGGCGGCGGCCTCTTCCTCCTCGTCGTCCCCTGGTGGAGCCGGCGGAGGCGGCCTGTCGATGTTCCGCTGGTTGGAGGTGCTGGAGAAGGAGTTCGACAAGGCGTTCGTGGACGTGGACTTGCTGCTGGGCGAGATCGACCCTGACCAGGCGGACATCACCTATGAGGGGAGGCAGAAGATGACCAGCCTGAGCTCCTGCTTCGCCCAGCTCTGCCACAAGGCGCAGACCGTCTCCCAGATCAACCACAAGCTTGAGGTGATTTCTGAGGAAGGAGCGGGGATGGGGGCCGTGGTACATGGCCTGGGTTCACTGAGGCGGGGGCGGGGGAGTGCTGGGAAGCATGTGGGAGGGGTAGAGGGGTTGTGTGTGTGTGTGTGTGTGTGTGTGTGTGTGTGTGTGTTGCTTCGCAAGCCATAGGAGGAAGCAATTCACGATCGCTGTCAATTTCCGCATCTCTGAAATGGGAATAAATGATTTATTCTACTTCTCAGGTTGGTTGAGTGGTTGGTTGTGAGGCAGGAGGATGTTATCTGCCCAAGGGAATAGACTAGGCTAAACATATCTGAAGATCCAGTGTGACACACCTTTGTAGGCAGAAGGTCCCAGGTTTTGTCCCTGGCATCTTCAGTCGAAAGGATCAGGTAGCAGGTGTTGGGAAAGGCCTCTACCTGAGACCAACTATTAGTCAAAGCAGATGCTATTGTGTTAAGCGGACAAATAGTCTGATCAGGTAAAAGTCAGCTTCTGAATTTCCTTTGTAGGGGTTTTAAAAACACTGGGGATAGAGCCAGCTTTGCCTTGAAGTACAGTGAGGCTGCTACTTACTGAGGCAGACTTTCCCTAACTTTGAAGAGTAGCAAATGTAATCAGTGAGTGTGGGACTGCTGTTCAGATTTTGTGTCTCCAATGCCAAAATGTCTTGGGTTGGCCCTGGGAGAGAGCAGGCTGAATAACGTTATATTGTGCACGTTATTAAATTCAAGCTCTGACCTTAAATACATACATCCTTGTCGACTAGTCAAGTTCGTTTTGGGGGATGCTTTTACACATCATAAAGTTCTTGAAGTAAAGTGTATGAGCAGAACTGAACTCAGTTTTAATAAACAAGAATTATGCAGTAAATGTTAAAGTCTGATTCTAGTACCATGTACACATTCATACAGTTTAGTGAATTCTTACTGAGGACTGGGTTTGTGGAATATGAATGCACTCTTATGTTTATAGGTGTGGGACAATGTCAGGAATACACATGAACACAAGCAGTCCTGGCCTCATGCACTCTCCTCTTCCCTTCCTCCATACATAAGGGGAGCAAGTTAGAAGCTTGTGATTGTGGTTTGTGACAAACAATAGAGAGAGGTCTAAAAAGAATGAGTTATTTTGTAGGCATGAAGACTAGATGGAAAAGAGATGCAATAAATTATATGATATTCATTTTCTATGTTTTTAAAAGGGAAATGTGAAGCAGAAAGGACTTATTTATGGAGCTTGATTAAACTTTCTGAAAAGCAAGGTCATGCAAGTCTCATTTTATAACTTGAATACTTATCTTTCCTACTAATTTTGTTGGGTTTTTTAAAAAATGTTTATAGTTAGCTGTAGCATTGATAGTTCTACTATACTAAGATAAGACAACCTCTGTAAGAGTTGGGAATGAGTGCATGTCTCATTCATATACATGAACCCAATTTTCTATCACAGGAAAAGTTTCTTTAATGAGTTTTAGGAAATAGGAAATAACTTGGTAGATATTCATTTTGGAAAGTGTCCAAAGCCAAGTAAGTCTTATGGTGTTTCAAGAGTTGGAAAATAAAATAAAAAAGCCTGTTGAAAGGAACTTGAAGCCAGGAAAGTAAAATAAATATAAAAAGAAAGGAGGTCTTTTATAGGCATGTTCATCATTTCAGTGGTCTTAAGTCTTTCCAGACCTGAGACCTAATTTAATCACAACCTGGAAGTGGAAAATTCTGGAATTGCATGCCTACTTTTGTCTTCCCCCACAGAAATAACTGGTATTGTGTCACTTTTTCAAATCCTCATCTCCCATATTTGATGTTCTGTCATTAGAGCATGGGACTGGCACATACCCTTTCTTGGACAGACTGGGGAAAAGCAGAAATGTTTACATCTCAGTATGGTAGTGCAAAGACACTACCAAAGTCAAAGCGTACAGAGTAGAACATGGAGTGCAAGCTAAGTTCAATAGAACTTAATGGAACTAACTTACAACTAAGCATAGATAGGATCACACTACATGTAATAAGGTATCCATGTTCTCAAGGCACCTCTAGAATACTGACCTTATTTTGGAATGTTGATATTGATGGTAACCCTTAAAGTGTAAGATCTGGGTTAGGTTTTCATTAATTCTTCACATATCTCATGCCAAAATCAAAACTGGCCTTCTTACAAAAAATAATAGCTACATTTAAAAAGAATAAAGTTGAAATGCCATTGCTTTAATTTTACACTTTTATTTTAGCTACATGTTGGCACAACTATTAGTACTATCACAATAATTGTATTTCTTACCTAGAAAGTAGTCTATACTATTAGAGTAACTGAAATATATGCTATGGGAAATATACTGCATTGTATCAGGGCAGAAGGCAAAGTGTTATTCTCATCAAACACTGTATGTGTGTGTACACTAAAGAAATATATATATATATATATTAACTTTACAATATCATGCTGCTAAGTCCAAATTATAAGTACAATTATGGACAAGACAGAGGTAGCTAGCAACAAGCAAACAGTAATAAGGATAAAGCGATAATAAGTCGTAGCAGGCATGGGTATCATCATGTTGGAAAAACGATGGGTTGATTGCAATCCTCTGTTGACAGTTGCAGAGTAATTCTGTATATGTACTCTGAAAACCCAATAACACACAATTCTAGACTTTTACAGTGGTGATGAAAAATTATTTTGGTTGTTTTATTTCTTCAGATAAAGAGTCTTCATATTTCATCTGAATAATTTTCCAGGAACTCTCTATAGAAAAGACAAAATTAATTATGAATAAGGAGTCTTAGATGACATTTCACTAAGAATAAAGGATTCGGACTAGGTCACATAATAGGGCACTCCTTCATTTCCTTGCCCTAACCTGTGCACTAATTCTCATACTAATATTGAAGGAATTATATGGGATTCATAGTTGTTTACAGGTGCCAGTTCACATATATTGGAGCCCATATGTTCATAGCGTCCAATTCTGGTTAACTGGGAAGTCTTAATGTTGGAGCCGATTTAGCCACGTTCACCCCATGGGCCAGTTCAGAAGACAGGACACCCCATCAGGGGTTAATTAACCATTGAGGGGCTGTGGCACATGCTGTTCCCCATTATGAATATGCAACCCCTGACCAGGAGTTACCTTAGCTTGTCATATTGTGCAAACCCGGCTGGGGTAGATTATACAAGGGTTAAGTAACCTTCACATAACCCATGGTCTGTTCTAGGGTTATGCAAGGGTTGTTTAAGCCTTGGCTAACCCTTCCTGGCTAGGCTCACAAAATATGGCAATCCCTGGATGGGACTTGTAGAATCATAATGGCAGGTGGCATGTACTATGGTTCCTCAAGGGTTAATAAATCCATGATGGGCTGTCATATCATCCAAACCAGGTTAGTAAGTTTCCCCCCCTCTGGTGCCATTAGCAGCTTCATTTCTCTCCATGTCATAACTGAACATAGGAAGCTTCCTTATACTAGGTTAGGCTACTTGGCTATCTAGGCTAATATTGCTTATTTTGACTGACAGTGGCTCTCCAGGTATGTAGCAGGAAATGTGAAAGGCTGCTCCTTTTAACTGAAAAAGCCTGTACTTTGCCACTGAGATGGGTGCTTCCAAACAGAAGGCTCTTAGCACTACTAATGCAGCTATTCTGTCTTTCCTTTATGGATTTTCTCTGGTAAGAAAAAAAAGATGAAAAAAACCTGTGGGAAAACACAAGAGGGTTAGTAGTTGAAGACAACATCATCTGGATCCTCCATAAAATTCCATGGACTGGGAAGGATGATGGCACAACAAAAGCCTTTTCTGGAAGCACCCATAATATCTTCCCAATTTGGGGAGGGTGGGTAATTTGGATTGGAAGCACAGCACAGAGCCAGACTGTGTTGTGGTCAGGATCCAAATTGCCTTCCTTGTGTGACTACTTTTTGTATTTGAAAAAAAAAATTGAGAGTTGCCATCATGAAACTAAATTTTGATACATAGGTGTTACATTTGATTGGTAGCAAGTTTTAAGTTGTAAAAAACAGACTTGTTCTTATTTTTTCAGTATTCAGAGCAACATTGTGAATGTGTGTGGCTTGGGAATGTATTAGTGATTAGGAGACTGGTATGAGCTGTCCGCCTGTCCCTCTTTAAAGTTTGTCTTCCAGCAGAAATACAGAGCTTATACACATTCTTAAATACTGAAGTAGTTTTTAATGGATCCATAGCCATGGACGGGGGGGGTGAATACCCCTTACTAATAGAAACCATCCCATATAGTTGTGTTACTGTTTGTTTGACACAAGCATGGAGACATCTCTTTCCCACAAAATGGATTAGTTTTGTCACAGGGCTGGGCATCTGGATCACCACTTCAAAATGGAACAGGGAAGATGTGTGCAAAATCAACGTAGAGGAGGACATGATTTGTTTAAAAAGCAAGCAAGCTGAGAATGGGGTAATAATAAAACTTGAATTGTGTGTGAAACATAGCTGGACAGGAAGAAGGCAGGTTTGTTGTTAATCTCTTATCCTTTTTAAGGACAACTTTCGTGCTCTCAGGTTTGAGAGCACATATTATAGGGTTAAATAGTCACAAAATAGAAAAGGCAAGAGTTGGATCACTTATTGTCATTAGTGCCTGCTACTCACACAGCCATTATTGCAGAGGATGCTGTAACTGTGTGAAAACTGTGTTTTTCCAGTTATTGTGTATTGCCAGGAATAGGTGATGTCCTCAAAGCAGAATACGACCTTGATGAAAGATGGTTTGCTATCTTGCTTCAGGAGTATTGACTGCACATTAGTTTCGCAGTCATTTTGAAAAGCTCGAAGATTATTGTTTTCAAACTGTTCCCTTAGATTTCTAAGAAGCTTGAGGGTTTTTCTTAGGTTATTATCAGTAATGGTGGGGAAACTGCTAGCAAGATAGCCAGCCTTCTCCTGCAATGCACAGCTATAGGTCAAGGTTGAGTATCTCAGTTTGTTTGGGGTAACAGCTGGGCCCAACAGAGCAAGTCAATGCCCCACACCAATGAAGAGTGCACTCCAGCACATGCCTTGCTAGGGATACACAGTTGTTTGTCTCCAGCATCTCCCAATCAGAGTTAACCTGGCTGTGATCATGAAGGTTTCAGTAACCTGGTTTGGGTGACACGGGGCAGTTGTTGAACCCAAGATGAGTGTTGGCATTTGCACAACACAACAATCTCTGCTTGGGATTGCATATTCAAAATGTCACCTGGCACGTGCTGCAGCTCTTTGTGGGGTAAATAGCCATTAATAGGTCTCTCATCCATAAATTTGTCATCCTTTAAAGAGGCCACAACTAAATCTTCTAGTGAATTCTGTACGTTGATCATGTGTTCTTGAAGAAATATATTCTTCTTTTGGTTGTCCTGAACCTACTGCCAATCAATTTCATTGGATGACCATGAGTTGTAATATTATGAGTGGGGTGAAAAACTTCTTACTTTCTGCTCTATTCATATTATACATACCTCTATAATATCTCCCCTTAGTAGTCTTCTTCAAAAATTTTTTTAAAAAAATCTGAATGCTTTAGTCCAACCCCCTCCTGATGTGTTGAAGTGCAACTCCCATCATCCCCAGCCACTATGGCCATTGGGCATTTTATTTTCAGTTCCTTTCCTAAAAATTCCTGAGAGCAAACTTATTACTGCCATTACACATTGAGTTTTCATTTGCAGTGAGCTATCCATCAGAACCCTGACATTGTTCTTCGATAGTCATGGCTAGTTCAGGTCCTATTTAGGTGGAATTAGGATTAAATCCTCTAATGTATATCACTTTAAACATATGTGAAAGTGTGAAAATCAATGCACTAAGAAAATAGTAACATTACCTTCAGTTTACACTTATCTTACTGAGGTTAGAAAAGGTGTTTTCCAGGTATTCCGCTGATGGAATCCTGATGAAAATAGCTGATGTCTAAGAATGAATTGATTGAGAATGGTGTGAGAGAGCAATACTTTATAAGAGTACTCTTCTCTCTTCTCTATAAAGATTCTGCATTACCATCTGTTCTTATTTCTTTATTGCATTTCTGTACCACCCAATAGCCAAAGTTCCCTGGGCGGTTTACAGCAATTAAAACCATAATATACAGCACAATAAAATACAATATAAAAGTTTAAAACTACAGTGTAAAATAAAAATAATCAAATGTAACCTAGCAGCAGTGCAAAGATTTAAAATACTGTAACAGAAGTACAAAAAAAAAAAAGCAGAAACTGGAAAAAATAAAATGCCTGGGAAAATAAGGTCTTCACCTGGCACAAAAAAGACACAAAGACTTACTAGTGCAACTTGTGTTGTAGTGATAAGTTGAGGCATTTTTTTTACATTGGCATAGTGGTGAAGTTCTGTTGAGAAATTGTCTTTGCAGTATGGCAGCCTTTCCCACCCGTTTGACTCAAGATGTGTCATATTAAAACTGCCATCTTCCCCAGCCAGTATGGCCAGTGGCCATCCAAAGCAGCTCATACAAATTCATGGTAAAAAAAAAGTCTAACTATGCCTTATTTGGTCCTGAGAAGATGGGAGCATTCCAATCCAAAGCTTGTTGAAGTCCAGGGATTTTTAAACTGACTTACCCTATTTCTTCGATTCTAAGACGCACTTTTTTCCCCATATAAACATCTCTAAAAATGGGGTGCGTCTTAGAATTGCGGGTGTGTCTTAGGTTTTTTTTTTCTGTTGGTGGTACTGAAATTAGTCTGCATCTTACAATCGATGGCGTCTTACAAACGAAGAAATACGGTAGTTTTTGTACTTCAGAGCAGCCCCTCAACAATATACCAGTGCTAATTAACAGTAAAGCTTACAATGAATCCCAAGCATTTCCCCCCCACAGGAACCAGATACTGGCTAAGTCTGATCTCATGATTTTCATTCAGAGCCTGAATACTTTTAAAAACACTAGGCAACAGTCCCCTGACAATCCATATGGAAACCTTTGAGTTGAAATGCATGATAATATTTTATATAAAATACAATTTTAAAATAAATGATTGTCTTCCATCTGTGATTTCTGTAAGGAAGAATATATGTGTGTCGTATTTACGATAGCTGGCAATCCTCTTTCATATTTAGTTGAGAGGAAAACAGTTGAAAGTTACAAGCCATTTTCTTAGTGTTTTAACTTCCTAGCAGTGTGTTTGTCTAAGATAGCAATTATAACAGCAATTCTTGCTCAGACGTTCTTTGTAATTGTAGGAGAGCCTCCTCTAAATACTTACAGCTGCTGAAGAGTATTCAACATAAAAGAAAATAGTGATCATAAATTATAGCACATTGCTCATTGTTTAGACTGTGGGAGGCCTTTCCTCTCTCTTTTAGTGATAAACTGCAAACATTTTGTGCTCCAGATTAACATTCCCCAGTGTAATTGGAGGTTAGTCTTCCCATCCAGCCCCTTCAGCAGTAACCAAAACATCAGGTAAGAGTTAAAGTACAGTACAATACATACCTCCAGTTTTTCAAAAACATAATAAGGTGTGGGGTAAGCCACACGAGTTCTGTAGTCTGACATGCCAGTAACAATAAGCCAACAGGGAAACCTCTATGAACTGTGGTCCACAAAGAGCGAAATCATACGATTTTCAGAAAGATACTTTAAAAGCAGCCAATCAGAAGAGGCTGTGTTAAAAGATTACAGGCTGTGAGTCTGATTATATGCCCCTAGCATCCAATTTAATATTCAGGCTTATTAGATATACACACAAAAGGCAATATCAAAGACTCTGGTATCATGCAATTTACATTTTACACAGAAGGATGCTAAGATGAATTCCCAGTTAGAGGTCTTTCATTATTGAAGCAGATTATCTGCTTTAGAGATTATGATAAAACTGTAACAGTTCATAGCCTTAGAATTCTACTGTTCCAACTGCTAGAATATGATTTGCTAAAGTTGCTTGGAACTTAAACATAAACATTCTTTTTCTCTTCTGGTATGTAATATATTTCTCTTGCTGATGTTTCTGATTGATTGCGCCGAACATGGTTTATAGTATGACTCAGTAGATCTGTTTCTGTCATATCCATAAAATCTTTGTGCTTGTGCCCAAAATCAATTGATATGAAGTAAATATGCCATGACAATTTAAAATCTCCTGCCATAGTGTTAATTTTTTTGTAAAAGAGTGGAATTTTCTCACCTTTTAAAATTTATTGCTTACTGTAGATTCTAACCTTTGTTACTAAGGGTAGAACTAGAGATTTGAAGGCCCAGAAAAAACCTGGAAAAATTCAGGGAAAAACTGTTTTTTTCCCAGTTTTTTCTGAAGCCTTTTTTGGTTTTTTCCCAAAAAAAATGAAAAAAAATGAAGAAAAAATGGATTACGGGATGTTTTATTTTAGCAAGATGAATAAAATGTTTAAGACAAGGTGTTCAGATATTTACTTCTCCAAATGATTTCTAAAAACTGTGCAGTATCAGATTATTACAATGTCTGTGCACCAAGAACAAGCAAGTCCTAGGTTGCAAACTGAGACTACAACTCTCAAATGCAAGAGGAAGATGCATTTCTGCCTCTAGGGGGCACTTCCATGGAAGTAGAGACTGAAACTAATACTTATAGCTATAGGTCAAAAAATTAGTCTTATTAAATTTCATGCATATTTATTGAATCTTGATCCCCCCCCCCCATTTTTTGCAGTTCTTTTTATGGGAATGGGGGCTTTATGTTTTGACACTGCAGGACTAGTGGAGACATAAATAATTTTCTTTGTTACTAATGTTGGTGGTTTCTTCAGTTGTTGTTTTTTAAAATTGTTTTTTGCCTGCTCCTCGTAAACTGGCAGAACCAAAGAGGTTCCTTACAGTTCAGGTGTTTCTAACAGTTCAGGAGCTTGTAGCTCCATTTGTTACCAAACAAAGGTAAAAAAGTAAATTAAATTTGTAATAATTGTTTGAATACACTACTTTTAATATACCAAATGTAATAATTTTATGCCAAACCAACTTGGACATAATTACATTTTATGTTCCTAAAGTAACAAAGTGACTTCCAATCTGTAAAAAGTGTTAATATTGCATTATTTCAATTTTTCTGAAAATTTCCGTTTCCCCCCGAAAAAAATGGAAAAATAAATGTTGGTTTTTTCCCATGGCTTCAAAATTTCAGGAAATTTTACATCTCTAGGTAGAACCAGGACTGGTAAGTTATTTCAGATAAATCAAGGTGGCATACAAAGACTGCATGCTTAGTAGATTGTGGAGTTACCAAGACAAGAAAAAGATGCCACACTGAGAGAGATATGCAATCAATTGCTTATATTTATTTATTTATTTATTTATTTATTACATTTTTATACCGCCCAATAGCCGAAGCTCTCTGGGCGGTTCACAAAAATTAAAATCATCATAAAACAACCAACAAGTTAAAAATACAAATACAAAATACAATATAAAAAGCACAACCAGGATAAAACCACGCAGCAAAATTGATATAAGGTTAAAATACAGAGTTAAAACAGTATAATTTAAATTTAAGTTAAAATTAAGTGTTAAAATACTGAGTGAATAAAAAGGTCTTCAGCTGGCGACGAAAGGAGTACAGTGTAGGCGCCAGGCGGACCTCTCTGGGGAGCTCATTCCACAACCGGGGTGCCACAGCGGAGAAAGCCCTCCTCCTAGTAGCCACCTGCCTCACTTCCTTTGGCAGGGGCTCACGGAGAAGGGCCCCTGTAGATGATCTTAAGGTCCGGGTAGGTACATATGGGAGGAGGCGTTCCTTCAAATAACCTGGCCCCAAACCGTTTAGGGCTTTAAATGTCAATACCAGCACTTTGAATTGGGCCCGGACCTGGACTGGCAGCCAATGAAGTTGTAAAAGGACTGGCGTAATGTGATCTCGCCAGCCAGTCCCTGTTAGTAAACGGGCTGCCCTGTTTTGTACCAGCTGAAGCTTCCGGACCGTTTTCAAAGGCAGCCCCACGTATAACGCATTGCAGTAATCCAAACGAGAGGTTATCAGAGCATGGATAACTGTAGCTAGGCTATCACTGTCCAGATAAGGGCGCAGTTGGTATATCAGCCTAAGCTGATAAAAGGTGCTCTTTGCCACTGAGTTCACCTGTGCCTCAAGTGACAGTTCTGGATCGAAGAGCACCCCCAAACTACGGACCCGATCCTTTAGGGAGAGTGCAACCCCGTCCAGGACAGGGCAAACATCACCTCGCCGGACAAATGAACCACCCGCTAACAGTACCTCCGTCTTGTCTGGATTGAGTCTCAGTTTGTTAGCCCTCATCCAGTCCATTACCGTGCCCAGGCACTGGTTCAGAACAGTCACTGCCTCACCTGGGTTTGATGAAAAGGAAAGGTAGAGCTGGGTGTCATCCGCATATTGATGACACCTCAGTCCACATCTCCGGATAACCTCCCCCAGCGGCTTCATGTATATGTTAAACAGCATAGGGGATAAAATAGAGCCCTGCGGAACCCCATGGCTTAGGAGCCACGGCACAGAGCAATAATCCCCCAGCACCACCTTCTGGAATCGGCCATCCAAGTAGGAGCGGAACCACTGCAACGCAGTACCTCCAACTCCCAGCTCAGACAACCTATCCAGAAGGATACCATGGTCGATGGTATCGAAGGCCGCTGAGAGGTCTAGGAGAACCAACAGGGTCGCACTCCCCCTGTCTCTCTCCCGACAGAGGTCATCCCACAGGGCGACCAAGGCAGTTTCCGTTCCAAAACCAGGCCTGAAACCCGATTGAAATGGATCTAGATAATCCGTTTCATTCAAGAGTGCCTGGAGTTGTCCTGCAACCACCCGCTCAAGCACCTTGCCCAGGAAAGGGATATTAGCCACCGGCCTGTAGTTGTTAACATCTTCCGGGTCCAGATTAGGCTTCTTCAGGAGTGGTCTAATTACCGCCTCTTTTAAAGAGGCCGGCACCACTCCCTCTCTCAAGGAGGCATTTACAACCTCCTGGACCCAGCCGGCGATCCCCTCCTTATTTGATGTAATGAGCCACGAGGGGCAAGGGTCAAGCACACAGGTGGTCGACCGGACTTGGCCAAGCACCTTGTCCACATCCTCGGGCCTCAATAACTGAAACTCATCCAATAAAACTGAGCCGGACGGCGCTCTGAACGCCTCTACTAGTGGTGCTGCATTAAGTGTGGTGTCCAATTCATGACGAATCTGAGCGACTTTATCTTCAAAGTGCCGTGCAAACTCGTCACAGCGTGCTACCGAGGGTTCAACTATCTCACGCCCTGGCCCAGAGTGTAACAGGCCACGAACCACTCGGAAAAGCTCCGCCGGACGACACCGAGAAGACGCAATGCTGGTGGAAAAGAACTGCCTCTTTGCCACCCTCACCGCCACAGAGTAGGCTCGATAGTGAGCTCTAGCCCGTGTTCGATCAGACCCAGCACGAGTTTTCCTCCACCTGCGTTCTAGCCGTCTCCCCTCTTGCTTCATCGCCCTCAGCTCAGATGTATACCAAGGAGCTGACCGGGCTCTGCTCAGAGGGAGAGGACGCTTGGGCGCGATCGTGTCAACCGCCCGAGTCATCTCTGCATTCCACAGAGCGACCTGGGCTTCGACAGGAGCACCGGCCATATCAGCAGGAAAATCCCCCAGAGCCCTCTGGAATCCATCGGAGTCCATTAGCCTCCGGGGGCGGACCATTTTAATAGGCCCCCCACCCTTGCAGAGGGGAAAGGCCGCCGAGAGTCTAAACCTCAGTAGGAAGTGATCCGACCATGACAAGGGGGTAGATGTTAGTTCCCCCACTTCCAGATCACCATCCTCCTGTCCAGTCGAGAAAACCAGATCAAGCGTGTGTCCCTTTGCATGTGTTGGGCCGATGACATGTTGAGACAGCCCCATGGTTGTCATGGCAGCCATGAAGTCCTGAGCCGCTCCGGATACAGCAGCCTCGGCATGGAAGTTGAGATCCCCCAGAATTATATACCATTATATACCATTGATCTGTACTAATGAGGGCTAATTCATGTGATCAATTTACTCTGAATAGATTAAGGCCATGGCTAGACCAGGCCTATATCCTGGGATCATCCCGGGATGATCTCTGTGTGTCCAGATGATGCACAGGGGATCCTGGGAGAAGGGAGGGATGATCCCTCCTTTCGCCCGGGATTTCACCCAATCCTTTAATCCCGCTTTTTCCGCGGTCTTGGGATGATCCCGAGACCGCGGAACGTGTGGGCGGGTGTCGTGGGTTGTCCCGGATCCTCATGAGTAACCACGAGGAGCCAGGACCCGGGAGTGGGGTGTGGGGAGGTGGAGGGTTGTTTTTTTTAAAAAAAAACTTACATGGTGTTCGAGCGCTCTTGCGCTCATTTCCCTTTTTAAAAAACCCACCAAAATGGCACCCGCGATATCGCATGCCACGAGTAGACCAGGGCGACAGATCTCCCGATCATAAAATTGCAAGATCGTTGCCCTACTACACCCTTGTCTACCCATGGCCTTAACCTGTGTTTAGGATAAGGGAGCATATACAAATTGAAAAGACTTCTCTGAAAGTGGTTGTCGGAATATACCTTTTAGAGGAATCCCTACTCCTCCTCAGGACCTAAGGATTACTATCTGGCACTTAGGTGGATTGCTGTCTGGCACTAGACTTTAAATTATTTTTGAATAGGGAAAGTGGTATTCCTCAGTCTAAGGGTTGCCTAATGAATGCTAGGGATTTTAGACTAATTTGAACAAAATAAAATATTGTAATGAAGGTCAAAATGGGGTGTTTTTTTCTTTTCTTATCTTGTTCTGTAGACATTTTAACCATGTAGATGATTCAACTGCTTTGTATCTTCCAGGCACAGCTAGTGGATCTGAAATCGGAACTGACAGAAACGCGGGCTGAAAAGGCAGTATTAGAAAAAGAGGTGCATGACCAGCTCCTGCAGCTGCATGCTATTCAGCTTCAGCTCCATGCCAAAACTGGTCAGAGTGTTGACTCAGGGGCAATAAAAGCAAAATTGGTGAGTGTTCTTGTTAAAGAGAATTTGTATATTTCCACTGTATAATTTTTATTCCAACGTGTGTATATTTATAGAGCTGGTATTCCATCCTTCCATTCTAGTATCTAGGACATATAAGGTATCACATGCACACGCACACATGGCTTGTCTGCTTTACTTATTAAGAGACTGTTAAAGCAATTACCTGGGGATGGAAACAAGTAGAGTTCCACAACTTAAATTCAGCATACAAAATGGAGGCGGTTTAACAAGAACTTGGTAAGGAAGACATTGAAGGAATTTTTGTTAGGGATGGTAGAAAAAGTTTCTAAGCTCTGGCTTGAAGAAGAACAGGAGCTGGGAAAATGCTCCTCAAAGGGAAAGGTAACTTTTCAAAGCCCTGAACTACTTCTGTTGCTGTGAGCAGCAGAGGAATTCCTGGCTTCCTCCCACCCATCTCTGTTTTCCTCCCTCTTACCTTTCTACCCTTCAGCTTTTCAGCAGTGTTGGAGCAGCATCAACAGAGTCCTTTTCCCCCTTTTTGCCTTACCCCAACCTGTTCTGTGAAACCTGGCTAACAGCATGGTTGGGTGCTACCTGATGGAATACGCACTTCTTCCCATAGCTATTGCTTCACACAATGCATAGTTAAACAATGGAATTCCCTTCCCCGAGATGTAGTGATGGTCACCAGTTTGGATGGCTTTAAAAGGGGATTGGAGAAATTCATGGAGGGGAAGGCTATCAGTGGCTACTAGTCCTGATGGCTTTATGCTGCCTCCAGTGTCAGAGATAGTATGCTATATACCGCAGATTCTGGGGAACATGGGCAGGAGGGTGCTGTTGCACTCATGTCCTGCTTGTGGGTTTCCTGTGGGCAGCTGGTTGGCCACAGTGTGAACAAATTGCTGGACTAGATGGACCCTTGGTGTGATCCAGCATGCCTCTTCTTATGTTCTAACTGAGGCGAGGGATGGAAAGTCAAAGGGAAAAGGGAAACTCCATTTTTTCCCTCTTACCTCTTCTGTACTGCTACCAAATTCAGGGAAATGGTGGGGGAGACTATGTTTGGGGGCTTGAGAAGAGTGGCAGAGCAAGGTGGCTGTTGAGGCAATATTTTTCAAGCCCTTGACTTGGCTCAGGAACATTTGCTCTGGTTTACCATGGTCTTTTTCTGGAAAACTCAAAATCCCAAACCAATCTGAAGAGACTCTTGGAGGACTTGCCCATCTTTAGCTTTTATGAATAATGTTGTGTTTGTACTTCACTTCAAACATAAATAATGACATAAGAAAGCAATAAGCCTAGAAAGAGATTAAGGCTTCAATCCTATACACACTTAAATGGGAGTAAGTCCCACTGAACTCAATGGGACTTACTTCTGAGTAGAGATGTATAGCATTGCACTGTAAGTCGAGTAAGTGGGACTTAGTCCTGAGTAACTATGAAGTCTGAAAGAATGATTTTTGTATTTCTTATTTAAATGGTTTGGTTCCACTTTTATTATGGGGATAAGGAATGTAAATACTGAACATTTGGATAATAGCTTTCCAGATGTTTGCCCAGTAATAGTACCATTTCATTTATCAGCTGCTTCACTAGATATTATACACAGCTAGATTAGGCAAAGTTTGGACTACTGTAGCTTGACATAATGTATGGCCTTTTCATTTTTTTATAAGTTTGATACTTGTGTCAGTTTTTCTAATCGTGAAATCTTTTTCTCCCATCCTAAGTCTGCCCCTTCTGTGGAAGATATGGTAAGTTCACTGGCTGCCTTTACCTGTGTTTAAATTCAAAACAGTGCAGTAGATCTATACAAAGTTGCACATTGTGGCCTGGATGTTTAGTGCCAGTGAATATTAGCTAGATTATTTCCTTTACACAGTTTTTTTAGCCAAGTTACTTGTGCCTGTTCAATGCTCCTTTTAGATTTAACACTCTTTTCCAGTCAACGTGCATGTCTGTACTGCTGCTGTTAATAGCTATGACTAACTTGAGAATGTTGAAGTGATGGTTGGAATCGAATCTAAATTTGACAGGTTATTAAAAATTGACAGTGGTCACAATCCAGAGACCCAGACAACTAACTCCAAAACGCACTCAGGCATTGAGCAAAAGTAGTTACAATGTGGAATGGCACTCGGCTGTTCAAAATCCAAAAAGTCATGCAAAGTGCAATGAATCCTAAAAGAGCTGTCTGGATTGTGACCAATTTATACAGTGCTGTAAGATTTCCTATACATTGTGTGACGTATCATGTTTAAAACTTCTCTGTGTTTTGTCATTTGATAGTATGGTAGGTAGTATTTCTTCCTAGCAGCCCTTCATTGACTGCATGTCTAAAGCCAGTTGCACAGTGATATAAATTTGTTCTGCATTCCTTGATAGATCTGCAGAAATTCCAAGCCAAAGTACTTCATACATGAACTCAAATCCTGTAAATTATTTATTCATTCATTCATTCCAACAAATTATTAGCTGCCTTTTAGGGTATACTGCCATGGGAGAGTTTACATCAGAACATAGAAATCACAAAACATAATAAAACAATGATAAAATGGATATCAAAATTAATAGTGAAAACCAAGGATCTTTATAATTTTCAATATTACTTGAATAAAAACAAGAAATCAAACGGTAAAAATCTATGGTCCCTTTTTCAAAAGCCTTTTAAATATGAGATGCTTGATTATGCATAGTTGAGATTTTCTACTGTATTTCTATTTGATCAGGAAAAATTCCCTTCGTTCTCCCTACTTTCCACCTCTTAATGATCCAGAGTCTAGATGATTTCCATTCCGTTTTATATTCATATTTTATAAGGCATTCTCATGCTCTGTGTCCTTGTGTTGTTTTTATTCTAAATAAAAAGCCCCAGATTCTTAAGTCTTTCTTTGTCATACTCATCCTCTGGCAAAAAGTTAACTACAGTCTTGGACCAAAAACACTGGATATGATTTTTGTGTGTGAAAAATATACATTTTTTAATGGAAAAACAAGTTATATTTGAATTTGATCACGTTTAAAATGCTTGTCATACTTTTTAAACAATATTCTGTCTGTTTTTCTATTCACATTTTTTAAACCATCTTGTTGCTTATTTGGCTTTTGTTCCTCTTATGTATTGTACTTTTTATAACTAATGACATGCTGTATTATCCTCAATCAGTTGCCGTGTTATCAAAATACTTTCACATGGTTATAGCTTGCAGATAGCTAAATCTTTCTGAACAAGTAGCTTTCCAGACTTGCTACTCAGATTGCCTTGCTATGCATGGGGAGATGTAGGCATTTGTACTGATAAAACATTTCTATACTCACTTGCAAGACTCTTTTACAAATGTGTACTTCTGATGTAGAAAAGTTAGCATTGAATAAGGGTACAGTTGTGTGTTATGACTTTTTCCATGGAAGCAAAGATTCATTGGCCCCATTCAGAAGACACCTTAAACCATGGCTTTAACCATGGTGGTTAAGCCAGAAAGCCTTATTCACCATGGTTTAAGGTGTCTTCTGAATGGGGCCATTGATAAGCTTGGATTTTCTTTGTCCACATAATAGGAATGTTTGGCTTGTGACTAAAATAACGAGGGTGTTTAATTTGCCAGGAGAGAGAACTTGAAGCCAACAAAAAAGAAAAGGTGAAAGAAGCTCAACTTGAAGCTGAGGTGAAGCTGCTTAGGAAGGAGAATGAGGCGCTTCGTCGACACATAGCTGTGCTCCAGGCTGAAGTATACGGGGCAAGACTTGCGGCCAAATACTTAGATAAAGAGCTAGCAGGAAGGTGTGTAAATGAACACAAATTAAAAATCACTTGCTTTCAATGGAATTTTGAGTCAGAATTGGTGTATATGACTTAAGGCATAACTGACCTCACCTGACCTGATGGTATTTCTGAGGACCATTTGGGGATACAGAAGAGTATAATATAAGATGCTTAACTATATACTTCTGGGCTGCTCTAAAAAGTGCCACTGGTGGGAGAGGATGACCAAAGGTGTCTCTAGGGAAATGGGGCTTGTATATAGTCCGGCTGTGGAAGTGTACGGTATGGATGTCCGGCTGGACATCAGGAAAAACTTCCTGACTGTTAGAGCAGTGCGACAGTGGAATCAGCTAACTAGGGAGGTTGTGGGCTCTCCCACACTAGAGGCATTCAAGAGGCAGCTGGACAACCATCTGTCAGGGATGCTTTAGGGTGGATTCCTGCATTGAGCAGGGGGTTGGACTCGATGGCCTTGTAGGCCCCTTCCAACTCTGCTATTCTATGATTCTATGATTCTATGATTCTATGATTTTCTTGCTACTATTACAGTGGGGCCTCTTTAGAAGACTTTAGAATATATAAGTGAGAAGGCAAAAGAGTTGTGGAACTGATCCATACCTAAATTTCCTGTTCTTTTCTCATTTTGTAGGGTTCAGCAAATTCAGTTACTAGGCAGAGATATGAAAGGACCTGCACATGATAAACTCTGGAACCAACTAGAAGCTGAAATCCACCTGCACCGGCACAAAACTGTGATAAGGGCATGCCGTGGTCGCAATGACCTAAAGCGACCCATGCAAGCACCCCCAGGGCATGTAAGTTTGCTGATCTTAGCATTTGTCAACATATAGTTTGCACCTTAGAGAGCTGTAATGGATGTGTTTATGCATCTGTTTCCATTCAATGGTGATATTCTTGTTATGGATTGGAGTGCTTTAGCCCAAAAGGAACTTCCCTTGTTATAGGTTAAACTACAGTAATGCTTTACCAAAATGAGTAAAGACTGGATTTTTCTATTTCGCCCCCAAGCCTATGCAACACTGATGAAATATTGATCATATATATACATTGGAATCTCAGGAATAATTGATATTCTCTATTGGAATATTGAACAGATTAATCCTGGTTACTGACTTAGTAAAAGTTACCCCATATTGAAAGGTACAAAACATCTGCCTTCACCATCAACTTCCCATCTCTTCAGAATACATTGCTTCCTGTATCAGCCTAATTTTCTAGATGTCAAAATATTCATTAGGCATCTCACTTAAAAATTCTTGAGTGATACCAACATCTCAAGTTGATTTTGAAAGTGGTGTTATACTTTTATATTTTACTCTGCCTCCAAGGAACTCAGGATGATGGAGATGCTTCTCCCCTTCAATCTCATAGCAACCCTGTGAAGTATGCAAAGCTGAGATTTAGGCTCAGTTCAGACAACATGTTTCTCTACACAGTGGGAAAACTCCACTCAACGGTTGAGTTTTTAGGTGGTATTCACCACACAACATGTTCTAACTCCACCGTTGTGTGACTGTGGGCTCCCATGGAGTTAAGTAAAAGGCAATGAGATGTTTGACAGTTTCTCTGCCTTCTCTCCTCCCCTAGTCCTCCTGATGGTATCCCGTCAGCCATTGCTGTAATAACAAAAACACTCCACTGTGGCATGGAGTTTTCCCTCCAGGCAACACATTTCTCAATGGTGGTGTAAAAACTCCACCATGGAGTTCTAAAACCACTCTAGAGAAATGTGTTGTCTGAACTGAGCCATAGTGTCCAATCTAAGGTTACCAGCGAGCTTTATGGCTGAGCAGAGATTTGAATCCTAGTCTCCTGTCCCTAACACTCTGTCTACTACACCACACACACAGAGAGTCTAGGATCCTGAACTTAAAATCTGCTGTATGAGGCACTGGAGGGTAGGATTCTTCTTGAATCCTAGTGCTGGCACAATGGGAATCTCCCTAGTGATTTCTTATGGTGGTCTTATCTTGCACATTCTGTGTCTTGAGATTACTTATTTTGTTTATGGTTATGGAAATTCAGAGGGCGCTATCTAAACTCTTAAGAAAAGTCTTGGGTTTGGGCCAATTCAGATAAAATCAGGAGAAGAGTTCTGACACAGTTGTGATAATAAATCTTACTTGCTGTTCCTGACTCTCTTGAAAACCTTCAGAAAGTGTTTTCATAATCATGTATAATTTTTTAAAAACTAGAATCCAGATTCCTTAAAGAAGAGTCAAGGTGTTGGTCCGATCAGAAAGGTTCTCTTGGTCAAAGAAGATCATGAAGGACTGGGAATTTCAATAACGGTAATATTTGAATTTATTTTCCTCTTCCTATTCCCAAAATTTGTTGCCCTGGTTTGGATAATCAAAATAAGCCACTGTTTATTTAAATCACTGTGGCTTATTTAAATCGCAACATATGAGGGGGCGCATTTTCCATAATGACTGCTGGGCATGCCTTGTCCTGTCATCCAAACCCGGGTAGCATGGGCAATCCATGGGCTGCTTATTTTGATAGTGCGAACTGGCACATTGTGTGCTCGCAAAATGCTTACATTTTCTTTTGCATTTCCTGTGTCACACTCGCCCACATTATCTATATAATGTTTGTTCATTGCACGTTTACAAAAGCCACTGAAAACTCATATCTTTCAGCATGAATTCAACACTTTTTTGAAGCTGGACGTGAAGAACATCTACAGCAGTTTCCCCAACCTGGTATCCTCCCGATGTGTCGAACAACTCCCAGCATCCCCCAGCCAGTATAGAGGGCACCAGGTTGGGGAAGGCTGATTTAAAGTGATCAGTGATAGAATATTTTGAAATTTCTGAAATCTCTGATCGTTAAATATTTTTGCAATAGGGTGGAAAGGAGCACGGTGTACCCATCCTAATCTCTGAAATTCATCCGGGTCAGCCTGCTGATCGATGTGGAGGTCTACATGTTGGAGATGCCATTCTGGCAGTAAATGGAGTTAATTTGAGAGATGCCAAACATAAAGAAGCTGTAACTATTCTTTCCCAGCAGGTAATTTTTTGTCTCCATTAGCACTGGACTGTAAATATATAAGTATGCATCTGGTGGCTTTTTCCTTATTCTTTGGGGTGGGTGCATCAGAAAATCTTTATCTGATTCATCACTGTACTAGATATTGTGCTCCATTCTTCAAATTGTATAGAAACCACTTAGTAAGAGAGAGATTTTATTTATTATTCAGGTACAAGATATGACAAACGTTCTAAGTGAAGGCCTTGTTCAATTATTGCAGGTGAAAATTTCATTAGTCTCTTAAAATTGTCTTTATTACCATTTTCTAAAATAAAGTTTTTGTATTTATAATGCACATCCTGGAAGTATTCATCCAAAATAGAAACTAAAGCTCAGCATAGCCTATGCATGTTAGGCCATGGCTCAAGTTGTTCAAAGAAGGCCTTAGAGGCATATTTTAGAAGACATCCTTTGATGCAGCTTTTCTTTCATATTAGGAATATTTTTTTCTGTTCTGTCATGTACTTTGTATAGTTCTCAACACTCATTGCTCAGGGTTTTTAAATTTCAACTGTTATAAAGCAAAAAGGTAGAGGCCATGGATGAAGACAAGACAAGATATTGAGCTGATGATGAGCAACTTCCCCTGAGCTTTGTGGCCTGCTTAGCACAGTGCAAACAAGAATTTAGGGCTCAATTACCCATATGGTGTAAATAGACTGCACTTCATTACTATTTTATAGTGATTATTCAGCTCCCATTTTTGCTTTCCATACTGGATTGTTCATTCTTAGAAACAACATAATATTCATTTTATATTCTAGAGAGGAGAAATTGAATTTGAAGTTGTGTATGTTGCTCCAGAAGTAGACTCAGATGACGAAAATGTAGAGTATGAGGATGAGAGTGGACATCGTTATCGTTTGTATCTTGATGAATTGGAAGAAGGTGGAAATTCTGCTTCTAGTAGAAAAGATGGAAGTGGAGATGTCAAACCAATGCAAGGTAAAATGTTTTGAAAAGTAAGATAAAAAATTCAGTTGCACTTTTATATAAAGGCCCTGCAAATTAAATTAGTCTTGTTTCACACTTCAGTTTTAGTAAATGTTACATTTTAAAATGCATCCTGCAGTACTATTCTAGATTTGCTTTTCCAGTGTGCTTAAGATGTTCTATCCTTAGGATGGAATGAACTAATAGTTTTGCCACCTCATTGTCATCAAATGAAGGTTAAGCTATGTATGTCCTTGACAAATAGAATGGTTCACAAATTTAGTATCAGGGTGGCGATTGTAGGTTTTCCTCTACTGTTTTGCCATCATATTGCTATCCTCTCATATACACTGATGAAGCAGATTCTGGTCTTGAACTTAGAATCATAGAATCATAGAATAGCATTGTTGGAAGGGGCCTACAAGGCCATCAAGTCCAACCCCCTGCTCAATGCAGGAATCCACCCTAAAGCATCCCCGACAGATGCTTGTCCAGCTGCCTCTTGAAGGCCTCTAGTGTGGGAGAGCCCACAACCTCCCTAGGTAACTGATTTCATTGTTGCACTGCTCTAACAGTCAGGAAGTTTTTCCTGATGTCCAGCTGGAATCTGGCTTCCTTTAACTTGAGTCCATTATTCTGTGTCCTGCACTCTGGGAGGATCGAGAAGAGATCCTGGCCCTCCTCTGTGTGACAACCTTTTAAGTATTTGAAGAGTGCTATCATGTCTCCCCTCAATCTTCTCTTCTCCAGGCTAAACATGCCCAGTTCTTTAAGTCTCTCTTCATAGGGCTTTGTTTCCAGACCCCTGATCATCCTGGTTGCCCTCCTCTGAACATGCTCCAGCTTGTCTGCGTCCTTCTTGAATTGTGGAGCCCAGAACTGGATGCAATACTCTAGATGAAGCCTAACCAGGGCTGAATGGAGAGGAACCAGTACCTCACGTGATTTGGAAGCTATACTTCTATTAATGCAGCCCAAAATAGCATTGGCCTTTCTTGCAGCCATATCACACTGTTGGCTCATATTCAGCTTGCAATCTACAACAATTCCAAGATTCTTCTTGTTTGTAATATTGCTGAGCCTAGTATCCCCCATCTTGTAACTGTGCCTTTGGTTTCTATTTCCTAAATGTAGAACTTGACATTTATCCCTATTAAATTTCATCCTGTTGTTTTCAGCCCAGCACTCCAGCCTATCAAGATCTTGATACTATAACTTGGCAAACAGTGTAGATCTCTGCTTTATTTTATATTGGTAGACTTTTTCTTTCCTTTTTGAGTGTATGTGTGTGTGGGGGACTTCACTATTTTTGTGGAGTGATTAAAGATATCCTCAAGATTTATGAAATTCATCTAGGTATAAAGATAACACAATTGTGAAAATCTGAATTTGCCAAATCTCCCACCTCCCCCAAACACACACACACACACACACACACACACACACACACACACACACACACCAACCAGCATGTCTTTGTTTTGCTGGTTGCATGGGGTTTCACAAAAGCCCCTGTGCCACTTGGAAGGTCTTGTTAGAGAGGAAGCAGATTAATTCCTAAGCCTCTGCAAGGGCACGTGTGGATGTGGAGTAGTGGTTTAGCCTACAGTCGTTCCTGTTCTAGCTCCGGGTCTTAGCTCTACGTGTATGATGGAAATTTCTTCTCTGCCAGCAAAAATGTAGGATATACCTCTTGTTTGTAAATGTTAAGATTCTAGAGTGTGTTAAACTTCGGCTATTTGGAGGTATAGAAATGTCATAAATAAATTAATAAACTGGTCTTTTCTCCTTTGCAGTGTTTGATAAGAAAGAAAGCATTGACAGTCATGAAAATGGAGACTTAGGAAATTCGATTGAAACGGAAGAGACTGTATCTAAATTAGCCCAGTCTGCTGAGAGCTTAGCCTAAAAAAATCCAATCCATAAATCATCAACAGAACTGATCATTTCTCAAGATGGTTTGTGAAACTGTTCTAAATTATACATGCCACAGAAAGTTCTAAAGAAGGACTAAAAGGTAAAGGGAAGCTGTGTAACTATTATCTGGAAAACAAACAAACACCCTGTTCTGTTGGTTACCTCAGGGCTTCATTATGAGCAAATCAAAATGTGTAAATTTCCCACTTTTCTAAGAAGTTGCATGTCAAATGAATTTCCCATTGACCTATAAGCACCAAAGCATGTTATTTCCAAAGGCTTTTCTTGAATTTTACTTTGGATCGTGTTTATGATAAAAGGTATAGAATGATGTGGAAGAACTTTGACACTTGTTTCTCCTGACAAAGAGCAAAAGCAAAAAAAAAGGCATCTGTTTCCTAGTGAAATAACTTTCAACTGTCATATATATGGAGGGTGTGCGTCCTCTGTGGTGTATTCCTGACTTGGTTAGCTTGTTGTTTTAAAATGCATCTTGTAAAAAAAAAAGGTGAACAGCAAAAAAAGTCCCTTCAGTTTTTCACAATGTACAAAAATAAGTTTTGCTTTTAAACTCAGATGCAAAACATTTTGATTACGAACTATTTTTTGTGAAGTTAAATCTCTGAATTAGGCCTCAGTGATCTGTTCGTGAGATTTCTTTCAGCATTATTTAATGCACTGTGTGTCATTCAAATATATACACATACTTCCTTGCAAATCAGTGCTGGATCTAAAATATTTTCCAAACTTATTAAACAGTATTCTGTTTATGAATTTTAGAATGCAAAAGAAGAGTGAAATTAGGCCATTGGAATTATGTCTGCCCTTTTAGTGTTGTATGAGGCTATCTTACACTTGGTATCATTGGGTGGGTACCATTCTATCTAAGCTGATTTGGGTTGGATTCAGGTGGCTGTCCTTCCCACTGCACAGTCTGTGTTATAGATATCATACAGTCCCAACTATATAACTCTGATTGTTCAAAGGAATCCAGGGCATAGAAGATTTGCGATTTGACTACACTCCTGACAATCTGCAAAAATCTCATTCAAAATATGATGGCATTGGGCTCTTTCGGCACTCTAGTTTCACATATGTACCGTCCACGTTATGGGTGACAGCAGAGGTTGCTGTGCGTTGGGATGGAATTGTCCATCTGAATGTATTCTTAGCTATAAATTTTGGGGGATATTCTTTTATAGACATGGCTTTATAAGTAGTTCTAAGAATAGCAATCCAAGCTTTTTATTAACAATCTTTATTAGAACAGCAGGTTCAGATGAGATTTTTAGCTTGGTAAGATGGGAAGGAGTTATTGGACACAGATCTGTGGTTAAGTAGTCATCTGATGGCTTCAGCACATAGTTCACCTACTTTTTGAAGACTTCTGGCAATATGGCAAGTCAGTGGCCAGGTACAGACGTTCAGCGGGGGGAAACAACATAATTACCCGCACCACACATCAGTGTGTTATACAGACCCAGCATGTGGCACAGGTATAGTGATTTTTCACTCACCCAACAACCCATGGCTTGCAGTTGGGGTTGTAGGGTGGGTGAAAAGTCACTACACTTGACAACAATATCACTGTTTTAAAACTATTTCCAATGGCTCTAACCACATAGCGTCACAGTTGCCTGCAAGCTTCAGCTATGTAGATAGCTGATAATTATTACACACTGGGAACAAGAAGGCAGCAGTATTTTGGTTTCATGTGTTAGAAGCCTATAGACCACAAGCATTCCATGTGGGTAGAGCCGTTGTGGGAAGAATTTTATGGTTATGATTGTGAGGTGCCTATCATTTCTTCTGCCATAAATTCAATGCTCACCATGCTATGTTAAGAGGGTCATGTAAATTGGCTCTAAATAAGTGGGAGTCAAGTGCATCCTGTATCTTGTCAGCATGTTTTCCAGTAATGTGAAGGAATAGGCACACAAATTTGTTACATAAGAGCCCTAATATTTTACAGAATTATATATTTGTTTTTTTAAAAGAAAAACTGCTAAACGTTACAAAATTGTTCATCTCGAAGGCCCAAGGCATTTTTTAAGAATACATTGATATTAAGGGGTTTGTCTTGCCTACGTTCTTTTACTGTTATGTGTGTGTGTGTATACATATTATATATATATATACACACATACATATATATATATACACACACACACACACACACGTATCTTATTAGAACACGCACTCTCCATATGCAAACAGTTAAAACCATGTAATAGCTTCTAATATTATTGGATAAAGCATGAAATGCCTGCTCTCCATTCACTGTACTGCAGGCCAATAAACTGTAACATATAAAGATGTATTTTGAGAGTGGAAATAATGTAAAATGAAACTTTGTAAGGTGTTTTTCTATAGAATGTACATAAATGGAGCAAGAGTGAAAGCCCTATAGTGTAATGTCAGTTAACCTAATGTTTAATGCTAAAAATGTTGTGTTGTAGAACACAGTTAAACTTGTCTCTTCTAGGTGCACTATATATATATGTTTATAGAGATCTTTAAAATGTAAATACTTTATGCAAAGATTTTGCTATTTATAAATTCTTTAACTGTTGCTCATAAAATAATTTTTGTGTGTTATTCCACTCACTTGCTCATGGAACTGTATTTCATTTGCAGTAATTTTTGTATAGCTGCTCCTTTAATACTGTATATTAAAGTAATCTTAACTATAATGCTGCCTCCAAGGAAAACCAAGTATTTGAAGCAAGCAATGAAATTGGGAACAACACATTGTCCGTTGCTCATGAATGTGCCTTTACCAGCCATCTGAGGTCATAAAGCAGTGCATGAGATTTTCGGAAGTATTCTGTAAATAATATTCATTGTGTAATGTTTTGTCCAGATATCCTTTTATTTTTCAATATGAAATCTTGTCATTCCTTATGTTGGGCCTTGATATGGGAAGGAGCAGAAGCCGTCTTCAGGAGTTTTAGCAAATGCATGTGAAGGAATGCATTAAAGGAGGGAGGGGATAGGGTGCACGCAAGCACTGCTCTCAAAGTCCTTATGCGTGAATGTGCTTAGAATCATCCCTCTTTGGATTGGTTTGCCAAATGTCTGAAGTAAAGCCAGTGTGTACTGGCACATTGGGGGTCGGGACTGGCATTTGTACACCCCTTTTCAGTTGAAGTCTTCATGGATTCACTCAAACTCCTGAATAGGGCAATGAAGTGATTGATGAAAGAGGGTTGTCTCCAATTGGGACTTAAATAGGACTACATTGCTCTTGCATTCTCCTCTTTGTGTGCAGGAGAATGAAACCTTTCAAAAAATCTCTCCATTTGGGGGCTAATTCCTGGCATGTTGAACTTCTGACGGTTCAAAGAGAGCCTTGTATCTCTCCTCCACTCCATTGTTAATAGTATTCCAGAGGTAGAACATATGGGTTGTATGTGAGAGAACAGGTCATCGTCTGCTCTGAAGCCCCAGAAGCATGCGCTCTTTCACATCATTTTTTGACGTTCTGTCTCGAATGACAAAAATCCTGAAGTAATTTCTCCTTCATTACATTTGCACAACTGCGGTATTTATTAAAATCAGGCTTCTGCTGAACAATTTTTTGTCGGTACTACTTTGTTCTTCATATGACAGTATTACTGCAAGCAAGTCATTAGGTTACCAGAAGCACTGACAAGGAGCAGTGGAGAAAGAGACTTGCTCTGATACCACCACCACCCCTAGTTTTTCTAGATGCACACTTAGGGAAGTCCTGAACTTCTGTAATGTTGCTTTGATACTGTTGTGAATGGATGGGATTGCACATGGACCTGCAAGACTGTCAATAGTAACATGTTGGGCTTGTTGTGGTTTGTAAATTCTGTGTTTTCCCCCTTCTACTTTGCCAATAAAATTAAATATTCATCCAAGGGCCAGATGAATTAACACTTTCAAAGTTTATCATAAAAATAGTATTTCTATTTTACATTTTAAGCATAAATCAGTGTGTTTTTCACCATCCATCTAAACCATTTATGCAGTTCCTGGCACTTTTTATAAAGGTGACAGAAGCTTGATGTAAAGTAGGACTCCTGCAGGATTGGGAAACTAGATTTCAGTTGCCTGAAAGTAATAACTGGGTCTTGAAGGAATGTGAGACTGAAGTTGGAATTGGCATTTCGTTTAACAGAAATGCATTTTCTCCAGTGTGGTTGTGTGTTACATGTGAACTAACATGTCATGGATGTTCTAATAGACATGTACATTATGCAGTATCCAGATTTTGTCTGTGTAACTTTGCAAGAAGTCTTCTGTCAGATTCAAACCTGCAGGAGATGTAAATGTTTTGCAACATACTCTACTTAAGCTGAATTTGATTTTTTTTATTAGCCTATAAATAAAGAGGGTTGCTTTACTATATGGTTTTGAACCATTAATTTACACGAAACATTTCAGAGTTCTTTTATGTTTACAAGTAAATGAGTCTTATTTTGCTGAAAATCTTTAAAACATCCAATTGCCCATGGATGGCATCTACCATAACTGCACATCTCAGTGCTGTGAATTGCCAATAGGCAGCTGCTGCTTTGAAGACCAGATCTGACCCCTATTGGCATTACAGTAAGATTTGGCCACAGAAGACAATGCACAAGTTTAGTTCTAAGGAAATGAAGCAACAAATCTATATTGCTATCTCGTTTGCATTCTTGAAAGATGAAGGGTCACTGCCAATATGCCTCTTGAAGGGATCTTCTGAGAAGCAGAGTCTTTCTTAGGTACATCAGTCAATGACTTCAAACCACCTAAGTGCATGCACACCGAACCTATGAAAGGCTTGCTGCTGCTGATAGCAGCTTGGGTATAGAGCCTGGACATCTATTATGCCTGGGATTCCTGACATGGTGTCTGTGGGGACTCCCAAGTGGCACCTGCAGATCTCTCTGCTTCCTGTCCCCTTCAAAAAACATATTTAAAAAAAAACCTTACAAAAATGTTAGGGTTCCAGGTTCTCCTTTCTGTTCCTGAACTTGTTGAGGATCAGCTGTTTGCTGGGCAAGAAGTAGGGTGATCATATGAAAAGGAGGATAGGGCTCCTGGATCTTTAACAGTTGCATAGAGAAGGGAATTTCAGCAGGTGACATTTGTATGCATGCAGCATCTGGTGAAATTATATCTTAATCATAACAGTTAAAGCTGCAGGAGCTCTGTCCTCTTGACCAGATACAAAAGAGGACAGGACTCCTTCAGCTTTAACTGTTGTGATGAAGAGGGAATTTCACCAGGTGCTGCATGCATACAAATGACACCTGCTGAAATTCTCTTTTCAATACAACTGTTAAAGATCCAGGAGTCCTATCCTTTTCATATGGTCACCCTACAAGAAGAGAAGGGAAAGAGTTGCTTCCTAACCATTCCCACTCCAGTCTTTTTCCACCCACACAGACATTTCCCCTTTCTCTCTCCACTCTCAACCTCTAGCTTCTTCATTTCCCTCTCCCCAAACACTTCCCTTGCTCGCTCGCTCTCTGGCTTCTGCATCACTAGCCTCCTTTCTTTCCCTTCCAAGCCCCCAACCTTGCTCTTTCTTCCTCACTCACGCCTTGATGCCAGTGTTTCTCTCCCCTCCCAGCCTTTAGCTTTGCTCTTTCTCTCCCCTCTACTCCTTTGCCTTGGTATTTCCGCCTCCCACCTGGGCTCTGGACTGGCTATTTCTCTTCTCCCCTCCCTCTCCTAGCCTTGCTCTTTCTGTTGCTATGTCCCTCAACCTTGCAGTCCTTACCTTGCTCTTTTTCAATCGCTCAGCCTGTTATCTCACTATTTCTTTTTCCAGGCCTTGCTCTTTTTCTCTCCGCAGCCCCTTCTCTCGTTCTGTACACAACGACCCACATCCACACACCCTTACTGTGTGAGGGTGGAGATAGGAGTGCCAAGTGGAGAACAAAGTGGTTGAGCCTGGGGTCAAGGTAGGGAAATCCTTTCCTTTCGGGGTTGGGGAAAGGTGTGTGTGTACGGATAGGATAAGCAAAGCAAACCTATGTTTGCTCTTCAGAGGTAATTCCCACTGAGTTCCATGCAAGTATCCATAAGATTGTAACTTCTAATGGGTATTTTGTTGTGCTTCTGTGGGGGTCATATATTTGGATGAGTTAAGAACAACCTCTGCTTGTACTTAATTTCAAGGGTAAATTATTTGGGGTTTTTTGACTAGCCAAGCTCCCATGGCCGCCATTATGTGACTAGCCACATCCTCCATGGAAGCCATTTTGTGGTTGTGTCCACAGCTAGGGTGACCACATGGAAAGAAAGACACAGGGCTCCTGTATCTTTAAGAGTTGTATAGAAAAGGGAATTTCAGCAGGTGTTATTTGTATGCATGCAGCACCTGGTGAAATTCCCTCTTCATCACAACAGTCAAAGCTGCCGAAGCCCTGCCCTCTTTAGCTAAAGTGACCAGATACAAAAGATCATTCTACCCACAGCAGTTTCCCAAATTTGCAAATGTGCCCATGGGTCCAAAATACTTGGGAATCCCTGACTTAGTTACCGCTTGGACTAGTGACTAGAGAATAGAGCAGCTACCAATAATGCAGAAGCTGGCTGTTCCTGCCATGATGGATAATACTTTTGCTGATGATGTTGCTGTAAAGCTCCTTAAAGCTTGTTGACATATAAGAGCAAACTGAGTGAACAGACAGGGAGGAGAACTAGACAACAATCTAGTTATCCATTGACTCCATCGCTCTAAATTGAAGCCTTATAAAACACTGTTTTAGTTACAGAGGTCAGTGAGAGAGTACTGTTGAAGCCCTTTCCAAAATCCATATTAGTGTAAGACCTTTATTAGGCTAACCAAAAAGTATTTTTAAAATGTGCAAACTTTCGAGATCTCTTCATCGGACAAGATGTTACAAATAGGCTGCCCCTAGCATCGCTCTTCTGGCCTATCTAAATCCACCCCACCCTCTCCACACCTGATAATTCAGATAAAGTAAGCCTTTATGACCAAATCTGCCATCTGAAGCTAGCCTATTTTCAGACAACAGCATGCTCATCGTTTCCTTTCACCAATATGTTTTGGAAGAATCAGCCCGCTCTTGGGGTCCATTGAGTCCTTTGAAGTTCTAGCTTAGAAATAAAATAAAGTAGGGTGACCAACTGTCAGGATTTCCCCGGATTTGTCCTGGTTTTTGTTCTTTCCATGGTGTCGGGGGATTTTCTACAATTTTCAATAATGTCCTGGAATGACGCACCTTCCTCTTTAAGGCTGCTATTAGCATGGCAGGAGGGAATGACATGCTTTCTTGAGGCACATCATTCCCCCACCCCGAGCTCCAATTGAGGTCTTAAAGGGGGAAATGGGTCATTCGTGGACATTATAGAAAAGGCCCCAATTGGAGTGGATGGTGGTGGTGCAGAATGAAATCCTTTCCCCTCCTCCACTCCAATCGGGTTCTTTAAGGTGGCGGGGGAATAACGTACTTTCTGCAGGACTCAGAAAGCTGCTTCCCCCCACACACAATAGGTGTCCTCTTTTTTGGTTTCCCAAATATGGTCACCCTAAATGAAGGGTTTATTTCAAAATGACTCCAGTTATTGGTTTCACATTTCAAATTCACAGACTAATACAAACTATTGGACCCCACAATGTTAATGCTGTCCTCACTGTATCCCTAGAATTACAGGAATGTGATAGTACCAGACTTTTAAAATGTTGAGTTTCTGTAAAGAAATCTGATTTGTTATCTTATTTAAGCTTCAACAAAAGCATGTACAGAGAGCAGTATGTGCTGAGCAATTGTGAGGCATGATCACTGTCAAGATGAGAATCTATTTCTTTTCTTAGGGGCAAACGAACCTGTGCCATGACTGGGGAAAAGACATCACCTGCATTGAGCTACCAGGAAGTCCCCAAGGACGAAACAGGAGAGAAAACAAAACAGTAATCTAAAATGCTGAGCTGATTGTGAATAATTGGACGGGTCCACGGTACCCAAAACAGCCTAATCGCCCCCACACCTAGTGTCCTCCTGTGTCAAGACAAATCCAACTTAGAGCAGAATTAACATCCTAATGTATTTATTTACTCCCGGTGTCCAGTCATTTGTGATTGTTGTTGTTGGTGATGGTGGTACAGACATAAATCTGCAAACACACACACACATGCACACACACACACACCAGTGCTCTTGTGGTATAACCGCACACACACAAATAATGCAGGCAAAATATTATTTTGCCTATCCTGTTTTGAGAAGTACCTGGGGATAGAATGGATCCAAACAGCTTAGCAAGGGATTTAGTAAATTAGTAGTTTCACTTTCCCATTCATTTCAATAGGGCAAATGAGACTCCTTAGGGTAGCTGCTTACTTCTATTTGAAGGTGTTCTCAACTTGATGGTCTGTCTGGTTTAAAGAACCGTAAAGAGGAAGAAGTTTCCCATCAACACCTAGCACCTCCTGGACAGCAGACTGAGCAGATGCACAGGTCACCTGGTCCCAATCTTCCCCATTAGGGTGAGATGTATTCTATTTCCATTTAAATTATAGCAACAACTTCAAAATGTCCATCTATACATATAAATGAGCAGATCCACGTTTTATGCAGGGCTGTGTCCTCTTTTGACTATGCATAAGTGCCCTCCCTCTTAGCCCAGATTAGCAAGTTAAAGGTAACATTACAGGGTGACTGACCCCATCATTGTTGAGTACATGGAAGTGGTTCAGGTTTGCTAAAAAGAAAGTTTTACAGATAATTTATACAGCTGCTCCAATAGTATTGGAGGGTTAAACTAAGTACTGTACTGGTAGATCTAAGTAGCAAACAAAATGTTTGTGAAACTGTTTTGGGGGCAAGAGCAAAGGTATTGATGCTGATAGTAAATAAAATGGACTCTTTCCAGGTTATCATGCAGATTCCAAATACCATATATTACAAAGCCGGAATATGTTTAGAAATGTGTCAGAAGGGGGCAGCAGATGTTACCAGTTCCTTCCCTTGAAAATAGCATGCAACTCCTGAGCAAGATCCAAGGTACCTTCTCTTTCCACAGTCTTTGAAAAGTGCTCTTGATAGTTAGGAGAGCTTCTGGAGTGACAGGAGTAACAGGAGGAGCCACTGTTAGATGTGAAAACTGGAGAAGTCCTCCATTTGTGTGTGGAAGTACTTTAGGCTTACATACATGAGGCTCTTTGCATCCTGGCCTGATTGTGACCATGGTCCATATATCCTTCACTCTGTGTGTGTGTGTGTGTGTGTGCATGCACGCATGCACGCACACACACATAGGGAGGTTGTGACTATAATTTTGTGTGTCATGATTATATGAGATTGGTGTGCCTGCTGTGTCAAAAAGGATTAATATTTGAATTGATCTTTACAGGGCTGTTATGAAGATAGTACATAATTCCTGATGTCTTGCAGCTAAAACCTATCTGGCTTAAAGAATTGTCTGTGCCTTTGTTTGGCTATTCTTTATAGGGATAGTCTTGGGGATCGTTGAATTGCTGCTGTCTGTGTATTGCACCATCAAAGTTGGGTCATAATCAATGAGGTTTACCCTTTCGTAAGTCTGCATAGAACTCAGTGGGGCCTCTGTGTAAACATGCATATGGAAGTTATTCTGTAGCCCTATACTCACTTGCCTAGGCATAAGTCCCGTTGAATTCAGTGGAACTTTACCTCTGAGGAGACAAGCTGTTCAGGATGTGTTAACTACAGTGGCCTGGTTCAGACAACATGCTAAAGCATGCTGTTTAACCACAAAATGGTTAAGGGACTGCATTAACCTTAATGCATTCCATTAACATTTTGCGGTTAAGCAGCATGGTTTAGCGTGTTGTCTGAACCAGTCCAGTGAAAGTTTCCTCTGAGTTTGGACTTAGTTCTCAACGAAGTCTTTGCGCATCAGTGCATGAATGGTGCAATCCTATGGTGATGCCCATAAGCCTTCGAACTTGGAGGCTTATGGGCATCCTATGAAGAGTGGGAGAAGCAGCGGAGGCAATCTTTACCTCCGTGCTTCTCCCGCTCTGCAATTTGGCTGGACGGGCTTTTTCACCTGCCTAGCTGGGGCATGTTGGAGCGAGAGGGAAGGAGGCTAGGGCGGCCTCAGGATACGTTGTATCCTGGCTTCCCCAGTTCCCTTCCGTTCCCTCTCACCGCACGCCCCCTTTACCCCCTCCTCTCCAAGGTCACCTTCGAAACCTTTTTGAGGCAGCCGATGGAGTTTTCTCCGCGCCAGTTGTGAGGGGGAGGGGACGGGAAGCACAGATTCTTGGAGCCACAGTTGGAGCACTGTCAACAACCTCAGATCTAGGAATCCGAATCATCTTATGCCCCGCCCAGACCCTGTCTGTGAATTGCATCATCAAAGTCTGCATTAAATAGTAGACACTACCCTTACAAAGCAGCACGTGGAGAGCAACCCTCTGGGAACCTTTTGTTAGTGCAGCTCCAACTTTAGTCTTCCAAGGCCAGAGATTTCTTTTTAAGCGTACACAGCTAACTGGCTTGAGTCTGGGACATGTCACCATAGGGACAATAGAATACTCTGTTGCTCTGTGACCTCATTTGGGCTTTGTCAGGAGCTCTTGCAAAGGCAAGTGGGTCAATAAACAGTTGTAATACTGATTGAAACCAGCTTTTGTTGCTTACTGTGCTGTGGTGTGGAGGAGAAGGCTGAAACATAATTATCGTTGCAATATTATGGCTGACGCTTTGTCCCACTGAAGTGTGAGATGCAAATTGGCATAAATCAAAACGCTTCAGTCTCATGAGGTACTGTTAACATTATTTGCTTGCCACATGAAATTCATAACAAATTTGTTTTGCCCAGGGTTTATTAACAAAGCATGCTAGAATTTACAGGAGTGTGCTAGCATCAGACTGAAAAACCTTTCAATTAAACATTCTTTGTAATATATGATATACCATACTACTGTGTGCATACGTTTCATCCTCTTTCTCAATGGCCAGGTGGTAGTCCTGATTCTGAGCAAAAGAAATTACGAACGTAGAACCAGGAACACAATAAAATTAATTTATCTATTTTGTAATATTCTAGGACTTTTACGTGCAAACCAAACAAGAGTTACCTGTCTGTTCACAGTAGCCAATTCACTACAAAACTGTCTATGAGAACAGATGGTGTCACTTAAGGATAAACAGCTTAGCCACTAAGAAAAGCTGCCTTGAAGACCTTATCTGCTTATTATATTTGTCAATGTCTTCTTTCTTAGGTTCCTGCTTTCAAAAAGAATAGAAATACACGTGATTTCCCCCCTTCATGTCTCTCATAGAAATTGTGTGTGTGTGTGTGTGTGTGTGTGTGTGTGTGTGTGTAGGCTGGTTCTATAGTACTACCCCTTTCTATCTTAGTTGAGCTATCTGAAAAAGGGATTGTCACCATCTCTAAAATAAATAAATGCATTCCTTAAAATTTTCACGGATTGCACTAGTATCAGATATTAGATGTTCCTCTTTTTTGTTTTTGTTTTTTTGTTTTTTTAAAATATCTCGTCTAAGTTTTATTCCAGCAATAAAAATAATTAAAAGTTACAATTCTCATAAAATCCCAGGAGAGCATCATGGCATGGTTTATACATCTGTTACCCACTTTGGGTATCTCTTGTGTGAGATGAATATATAGGATTTGTGGAATACAGTAAATGTCTAGATCTTCATTAGTCCACTAACAGCACAACCCTACCGAAGTTCAGTGGGGCATACTCCCAAGTAAGTGGGTATAGGTTTGAATCCTAACTCAGTACCTGATGCCTTCAAGTCTCCAGGCCCTGATGGAATACACCCTAGAATATTGAAGGAACTGGTTTAAGAGCTGCCAGGTCATCTGTCAATTAACTTTGAGGAGTCCTGGAGAACTGGGGAGTGCCAGAGGACTGGAGAAGAGCAAATGTAGTCCGCCCTCTTCAAGAAAGGGGGGGGGAAAGAGAACCCTAGTAATTATCGACCAGTGAGTCTAACATCAATCCCTGGAAATATGTTAGAGCAGGTAATAAAGCAGGCCATTTGTAAGCACCTTGAAAACAATGCTGTGATTGCTAAGAGTCAACAAAGCTTTATCAAAAATAGGTCATGTGAGAAAATCTTGTCTCCTTCTTTGACAGGGTAACTATTCTAGTGGACAAAGGGAATGCCTTGATTTCAGCAAATTTTTAACAAGGGTTCACATGACATTCTCATTGACAAGGGTCCACAACTGACTAGCCAACCGCACTCAGAGTCAGCATTAATGGCTCTAGTCTACATGGAGTTGGGAGAACAGTTACCAGCGGGGTACCACAAGGTTCTGTCTTGGGGCCAGTATTATTCAACAATTTTATTAGTGACCGGGATGATGGGCTTCTTATCAGATTTGCAGATGACACAAAACTGGACAGTCTAGCCAATGCCCACGATGACAGAATGAGACTGCAATCTCATTTGAACAGATTAGAAGATTGGGCTGAGAGGAACAAGATGTCCTTTAATAGAGAAAAATGTAAGGTATTACACTTTGGGAGGAAAAATGTACGGTACATATACAAGATGGATTCATGGCTTGGGAGCACTACATCAGAGAAGGATTTGGGTGTGGTTGTTAACAGCAATCTGAATATGAGTCAGCAGTGTGAGATAACAACTGGAAGGGCTATTGCATTAGAAGCATTGTTTGAAAGACAAGTGAAGATCTTATTCCTCTTTACTCAGCACTAGTGAGACCACACATGAAGTATTGTGCATGATTCTGGGCACCACATTTCTAGAAGGACATTGACAGAACAGGTTCAGAGGGCAACAAAGATGAGGACAGGCTGAAGGAACTTGTGATGCTCAGTCTGGAGAAAAGAAGACTGAGGAGAGACAGCAGTGTTCAGGTACATAAAAGGGTGCCACAGGGAGGATGGTCAAGCACTATTTTCCATGGCCACAGAAATTAGGACCCAAAGTAATGGATATAAGTTACAGTGATGTAGATTTTGATTAAATATAAAGGAAAACTTCCTGATGGTATGATCTGTAGAACAGTGGAACAGTCTACCTACGAAGGTTCTGGGTTCTCCATCTCTGGTGGTTTTTAAGAAGAGGCTGGCTAGCCATTTCTCATGGATGGTTTAATTGGTTTTCCTGCACATTGCAGAGGGTTGGACTAGATGATCCTTTTGATCCCTTCCAGCTCCACAATTCTATGATACCTTCATCATAAATACTTTCTCTTCTTCGACTGGGACCCCTTCTAGTTTTCCACGGATTTCTAAATCATTCATTTTTTTTTCATTCACCTGCTGCATTCAATTAGTTTGCCATTATGTGGTCTTTTCATTGAGTTTAGGATAGTTCTGGTTTGTTGGAAAGTATGTCTCCTGTGGTGGGACATTGCTACCCTGCTCCAATGTGATACCTTCATTCAAGAGGCAGCTGGACAACCATCTGTCAGGTATGCTTCAAGGTGGATTCCTGCATTGAGCAGGGAGTTGGACTCGATGGCCTTATAGGCCCCTTCCAACTCTACTATTCTATGATTCTACTTGTAGTTGCAATTGAAAATCACAGACATTTTTAGTATTATGCTTGTTTCAAGCGTGCTGTGTTTCTATGAAGCAGTTGCTGTGGATAGATTCTGGCTGTCGGAAATCCTAGGTTTCCAAATTCAGTCTAAACCAGTCTGTAAAACTGTTGACAATGAGAGCACACACTGTCAGTGGGCTATACTCATACAGTCGCACAGCCCAAGTCATGAAACCGAAAAGCAAAACTCTTAGTGAAAAATAAATACATACATCTTCATGTCTCCTACTGGCATCCTTCATAAATTACATATCGCAAGAGAGAAAATGGTTTTCTAAAGATGTTGTACAAAACAATAAACCAGTGCCTTCTGCACTTAATAAACGATTGAGATTTTATATTCATGCATATGTGAAAAAGCCAAGCATGTGTGCTGTATTCAATAGTTGTATTAACCATGAACTATTGCAAAGCCTATATGTTGCCCTCATTTCTACTTGCACAGTCTTATTCATTGAACTCTGGCAGGAACTGAAGAAAATGGGCTCACCCACTTCACACTAGACAACTTATTCAGTGGAGTCCAGCTCTGGCCTAGAGTCCATCCTAGCCCAGAAAACCTACTGTTCTTGAGAATGTATGATAATATAGTTTCAGGTGCTAGTCTACATTGTGACTGCTGCAGGAAATACATTTTTCATAGGTGTTTCCTGCAGCAGAGGTGTGGCTGTAATATATCTGTACACTCATCTTTCAATGGGCTGGAAACTGATTAGATAAGGCTTCCAGATGCATGTCCATGGGTGTATTATGTCTGCATTTTATATTTTTCCTGCAACAATGGTAAGGCATAGAGCTACCCAGATAGGTTCTTTTCAGATTGCAACTGCATTTCATAAAAAATTGGGATGAGAGCATCAGGTCATTGCATTCAGATCAATAAGCATCTATCTGCAGTTAATTATGTTTGGTCACTACTGCTCTGGATCAGAGTTAAACCAATGATTTTGGTGAAAGGGTATGTAGCTACAGCTTACAAAAGCCCAATTATTATATGAACACAAAAAGTATGAGCCAAGTGCCCAAACTCATTAAAACTAGAGTTTTTATTTTCTTTTTTGTGGTGATATTGCAGACTCATGTTTGAGAAATTTAGCAGCATTGTGGGTAGATTAATTCAAACTCAAAGGAGAAGATGGGAAGAAATTAAGAAGCCATAGATGTGTCCTTTTTCATATCTCTGACTCTCAAAGCTGCAGAAGGCATGAGCGTATTGGCCTTGCTAGGAACTTCTTAGAAGCTAGAGTGGGACCAATGTTCTAAACTAGTTGACTTTCCTTGTGCTTCATGTGTCTTTCCAGTTTGAGATCACCTTGGGAGAGGAAAGCTGCCCCTACCCTACAATCCTGCCTGCTTTCTGGTGATGTAATAGGGAAAGCTTCACAGGCAACCTTCTTTCTGCCTCCTGAACTAACGTACAGGACATTCCTGTAAAATCTAGTAAGGGTTGCAGGAAGTTGAATGAATATGATATTCTTGCCCCCCTAACTTACTGATATTCCAGTGCAAAGGCTGTAGAGACTGGAACTGCACATCTCTGGCATTCACCATCACTTTACATCTTTACCTATTTCCCTGTAGCTGCTGTGCTCAAAGAATTAGCATGTTGGTGCTAAATGCCCTGGTATTACTGAATCCTAATTGTGCAGGAGGGTACCTTGGGCTTTAACATATTCACAGCATGCATGAACTTGCTAGAACCCCCCCCCCCAAAAAAAAATCTTACTGTCTCTCTTATACATGTTTATTTGGACATAAGGCCTTTGAGATCAATGAGACGTGCTTTCAAAGTCATGGAATCTAAGTTGGAGGTAGAGTTCCCCACTTTGCATGCAGAAGGCCCCAAGTTCAATCCCTGAGGACAATCATCTGAAATGGAGAGTTTGCCATCATTCCATGTAGAGTGGAGACAGTGCTGAGTTGGATGGATGGATTGTCTGACTCAATATAAGGCCGCCTTAGTGGAAGTGGGAAGCTTTCCTCTCCTCCTCACTTGCTTTTCTAACGCTGTTATAAAACCTTCAGCATGTTATCTTTTAAAAATCTGAACTGTTTTTTGTCATTTAGGCACTGAGATGGTTAAATTCATTAGTCTGTGGGTATAGGTCACCACAGTTTCTACTGTCTGCTCTAAGTGATGGTGTTTTGTCTATAGTCTTATCTCTGAGCTACAAGTATGCCCTTGAGATTTCTCTGAAGCAACCTTCTCTTTTCAGTTCACTATTCCTTGTAAACATTTCTAGGCAGTAATGATGCAGAAATGTCAGGGGCCATAACATGGTGATCCCTTGGTAGGGTATGCAGTGATAGCAGGGAAAGAAAAAGATACTGTAGGGTGGGTATACCATAATGTTTGCAAGCATCTATTCCATCAGGTGTCCAGGACAATGTTCAGCCTGGTAGGGAAAGTATGTATCAAGTGGCCCTTAAGAATATCTTGAATAGCAGAACTGGGAAGGTCCTCTGCATGAGCGCCTGCCAATCAAGATAGGATGGACCATTCTTACAACCCAGTATGCTAAGGACAAATCCTTATATGCTCTCTATCTGTTTTAGTCTACACTGCCTTTTCTTAATATTAAGGTTGCCATATAAACCATTTTTTTAACATGGTGAAAAAGATCACAACCAGTTGATTCTGGGTGGCTTCTTGTGTGCTCTTGCCTCACTACATCCTGATTCAAAGTGCTTTACCTGCAGGTTGTGAACAATACATTTGACATATCTGAACATTCATGAGCAACGACAAAAATCCCTTAAAATGCAAATTGAGACAGGGAGCGGGCAGAGAGACCCAATAACGTGGTGAACAAATAAGACTTAGTCAGGACATTTTTCAGAAGGTGCTGCTATGAAAAGAGAGATGGATTTTTTTTCATAAAAAAGAGTGGTGGATACATGTGGCTTATGTGATCTCAACCATGCTGATTTTTGGGGGGAGGGGGACATTAGCAAGTTACAGTGCGAAAGGGGTGTATATTTAATGTTGCTGCTGAGACTCAACTCCAGTCCTGTTGTTTCTGGTCTTTCCCCTTTTTGCTAACCTGGGGTTAAAGAGTGAAACATGTACAGGCCCAGACTAAGGTTAATCCATGGCACTGCAAAAGCCCAGACTCTATTTCCCAGTGATAACGGACTAACATAATTTCTTGTCAAAACACCATGCACAAATTCCTTTTGATTCAGAGTGAAACCCAGAATTATTCACACAGTTAAAAGTGCTTAAAGCAAAAGGGTTCTGCAACGTCGGATTTGACCCCCAAGAAATGAGGTATTTTATCTAATTACTTCCCAACGCTTATACAACATGACATGTCAGAACATGTTAGCTGCCCAACTACAATCAGGAAGGAGACCACACACACTGTGCTTTGTTTTTGACTTTGCCATTTTTGCTGGTGTGCTCATTGTCTCCGAGTTAAACATGTGGTATATACTACATTCCTTGCTATTGATCAAGGACGGTATGCTCCGATCGCCCTAGTCTGCACTCAGAGAAGTTCATCTGCAATGAGCAGCTGTGTTTCCGTTCAATGGAAACTGGAAGCGTGAAGTGTCAGTTTATTTACCTAATCTCTCATTCTAAGGGCCTTTGCATCTCTCTCTTGGTATGTGTGTAAAATAAGATACAACTGTAGCTTGTTACATGGAGGCAGCTATAATTTTATCAGCAAAGTGTTTATTCCATTTTTCCAGTTCTCAAATCAACTTTGTGAGTGAGATGTTGTTTTAAAACAACATCATTAACTAGTGTTAATCATTGCAACCAGGAGAGCAGGTGCACGAGTATTATATTGCAGCTGCATTGTTTGAAACTGGCATTTTGTACAGGTAGGATGGAGTGGAATTCCCCTGCTATCAAATACAGCAGTGCCGACAGTACATCTAGATATTAGTCTAAGCTTGCTATTTCACAAAAAAAGGCAAAACTCAGCAATGTGTTCTGCCTGTAGACTTACAAGAAAACTGTTTCTCATGTGGTCTACTAGATACCAACTATATGGTTTCTGTACTGCTGTTAGTAGCAGTGTGAACATGTTCATGCTTGTATATTCTGCTTGCCATCAAACGCGTCATCACACTACAGAATACCAGCTCCAAACTACTCACAATGATGTCTTATTCCATTTATTGCTTTCTTTCAATTATCCCCTGGCATTTTTATTAACAAGCTCTAAAGTATGCTTATGAGTAGTCTTATTTCAATTTAGATTTTATTAAGATGGATAGTAACTTGTTTAGGATAGGTCTAAATATATTGGGGAGACAATAGCAGAACAGTCCTTTTTCCAACCCCAAGGAAGAAATTAAGGATTGCTTTATATAGAAACCAATGGAACATTTACGTATCCAGTACCGTTTAGGCCAGCCTTCCCCAACCTGGTGCAGCTTCCAGATGCTTTGGACTGCTACTCCGAGCATTCATGACCATTGGCCATGCTGGCTGGGCTATGGGAGCTAAAGTCCAAAACATTTTGGACAGCACCAGGGGAGGGAAGGGTGGTCTACACTGACTGGTATTGGCTCTTGAGGGTTTCATGCAGAGGCCTTTCACATTATCGCATACTGATTTTTTAAAAAAATGGCAGATGTGAAGGTCAGCAAAGCATGTGCTCCATCATTGAACTATGGCCACTCTGGCAGCAAGACAGTTTGCATCTGCAGCTTTCGAAGTGACAGAAATTTACAGCACAATCCTATGGATGTTTACTCCAAAGTAAATCTGGCGTTCAGAAGATCTTACTCGATAATAGGTGTATTTAGAACAGCAGTCTTTGTGCCCTTTTTCAAAAGTCGTATTTGGAAATGTGTTTATTCTCAGTTTTATCACTGAGTTGTATCTTCCCATCTTTGCAATTATGTGGACGCACTGATGCCACTCTTGTCCCAACAGGAAAACAAAATTCAAGAGAATAAAGCCTGTTAACTAATGGGCAGTTCCAAAAGTTAGTTTGAACATCCCCTTTAATTTTGGCAATACCCTGATGTGTATTTTATTTATTTCTATATTCCCCAAAGAAGAAATATATAGGCATTTTGCTTACAATTGCCAGGAAAACGAACCATAAGTCAGGACAAGGGCAAATTCAGACTCAACCCATTTATTTGAAAATCATTTGTACTGACAAGGCTGTGTTTGCACACTCTGAAATTCTGCAGGACCAAAGAAAGGCAAAACACCATTGCAGTTAGTGCAGAATTCAGTCCTGAGAAAGCTCAGCTTTAATTTAGAAGTAAGCATGGTATGGCTGTGAAGATATGCTTGAAAGAGTAGGTACTGCCTGCTGAAAGCCCAGAAACTAGAGGAATGAAGGAATAAAATTTGTAGTAGTTAGATTTTTTCACTGCCTTTCCTTCCTGACTAGTAAAGCAAGCATAAATTATGCAACAACAAAAATAGCTACTGCTCAATTTACATAATTTAGACATCACAATTCGCCTTTTCTTATCACAACACTTGCATCGCTTGGGTGTAGAAGGTAAGTTTTTGTAGCTCAAAGTACATGCTACTTTGCATACTGAGTTTGAAAGAACTTCCAAGAATGCACTCTTAGGGTTGCAGTAGAGGCTAAATAAAGTACGAGGTGCAACATGCATTACCTGAATTTAGGATACTGCCCCCACATAGAAATCAGTGCAATGGCCAATTAATTTCATTAACACCCCCCCCCCCCCAAACACACACAAACACACAGAACAAAACAGGAGTCTTTAAGTTATTTTTTTTAAATTAAAACATTATGTACACATTGCACAAAATCAGAACAGAGCACCAATATCACAGCTGCAGAGTATCGACTGGTTGCAGACCTCACTGCGAAGGCTTCTCATGGTGAAAAGCGCGTTGAACGCCATACACTCATCATCACATCACAGAAATGTCAAGATCTTTGTATAAAAGCAAAAATGTGTTTTATGCTAAATCCATTCCAGTGCCTGGGCCATTATGGCAGCAACCTTTTCCTTGGTCTCCAGGTTACAGCACAGCTGCCATTGCAGTCTGATTTATTGGTTTTAAGCAGTATCTGGGTGTTGAGTATCCCTTGTTTGTCAGTGAACTGGCTTGGGGATTCTGATAATCGGTGCTATAGTCCACCATAGGCAAAGCATTTATTTTTGGCTTATCATACTCCTCCTGACTTTGTGGCGTTTGGTAGTTTCCACTCACCCCATTGGTCTGGCATAAGGCAATGAAACTGCCTGAAGAAAGGGAATATTTATGAGTAGAAGAAACAGAGGGAACGTTGTAGCAGTTCTCTAAATGAAACACCTTTTCTCTTTCTGCATGTCGTTCTATAATAGGAGTGGCATATTCAGGCTCCTGATTGGTCAATGGCAGGGCGTAATCATGGCGTCCTGCTCTCTGTGGACAGTGGTAATGGTTCTGCGTCTGTGAGCTACCTTTCTTCCCATCCTCTGTGTCCATTGGTCTGAAAGTGGATCCCTTTCGAGTTACTGTCCCAGTTCCTATCATGAGAGGCTGTTGATAATCTAGATGGAAAACAAAAAGCACTTCTGAAATTCAAGTGAAGTCAAACACTGGATGCCAACCACTACCTAAATTTACACTGATCACAGTGCAGTGAGATGGGCTTCTAACATTCTGCTGTATCATTTTTCTTTTTTAAATAGTGATAGATTCAGAAAGGCTGGCTCAGTTCAGACAACACATTTCTCAACGGTAGTTGTAGAACTCCACAGTGCAGTTTTTACACCACTGTTAAGAAATGTGTTGTTTGGCAGGAAAACTCAATGCAACAATGGAGATTTTTTTGGGGAAACTCTCCATGCAGAATATCCACACCATGCAGAGGAGAGTTCCTGCACAACTGTTGTGTTGCATGTTGTGTGGAGGGCTCTGTGGAGTTTCCTGTTGTGTTGAGTGGACTTTTCCCACTGGCTACAGAGTTCTCTGGCAAGAGCAGCAAAAGGAGTGTGTGCCACTCTAAGAGAGCCGCCGGGATTGTTTTTTAGCACCAATGGCTGATGGGATACCATCGGGAGGACCGGGGGAGGAGAGACGAACTGTCAAGCAATATCACGATGGATTTTACTCAACTCCATGGTAGCCCACAGTCACATAACGGTGGAGTTTGAACATGTTGTGTGGGGGATACCCCCTAAAAACTCAACCGCTGAGTGGAGTTTTCACTCTACGTTGAGTAATGTGTTGTCTGAACTGAGCCACCATTTGGTCCTGCTGAAAAACCAAACTTTCAGTGTGCTATAGGAAAAGAACAGGGCACTGCATTAGATACTTATAGAGCAATGGCTTTAGATTACTCAAGCAATATGAGTGATATGAAATGGGAAATAAATACATATGTACATCATATATCCACTAAGGGGGAAAACAGACAGATAACTCTAAAGTGTATCCATCGCATCCAGGAGGATGGTGCCAAAAAATTGTTACACAGTTAAACTCTAAAAAGGAATGTTGAGGTGAAGCGATGTGGAAGGCAAATTGATAGGGAAGGAAAGTGGGGGATGTCAAAGTGCTAGAGGTACCAAATGGAACTTGCAGGAAAATATCCCATCTGAAAACTGCATCAGAACTTCTAAAAAAAGAGAAGGGGATAGGAAGAGCAAGCAAACAGTGCTTCTTCTTGCAGTTGTTTAGAACATCTGAAGTTGAATATACACTTACATCCCTGTGTAGAGATGTGTCTTGTCATCTCTGTATCTGGAATATATACATATCCCCACAAGAGAAAATATGTGTGGGCTCATAAAAGTTTTGGAAGAGGAAGGACAACTCACTTGCTTACTCACTCTACACCTGTTAAGACTCTTCAAAGTCTCTCTGAATCAAGCCAAACTTTACAGACCAAGGCCAGATCTACACCAAGCTGTATATGACACTTTGAAAATGGTTTGAAAACTGTATTTGGAGTGTGTCCTGGGCCTCAAGAGTTGTCACTATTGTTCTAAACCATTTTAAAGCAGTAGTGTAGATTGTGCCTATGTCGGAAGGAAGAAATAAAATGGATTTTTAAGAGCACCAACTGATTGCAGTCTGGCATTCCTCATCCAGCAAGTTCTTGCTTGGTTAACAATGTCTACTCAGAAGTAAATCACATTGTTTTCAAAGGTTCTCATGGAAGGTGGTATAGGACTGCTAACTTAACTTTCTTTTCATTTCCAGCTGGCCATCAGGATTATCAAGAATGGTTTCACAAATTGCTACTGATCATCAAGGCAAAACATTTGATAGTCATTAATCTCAGGTTAGGAATAAAAGCAAAACAGTTTCTGAATCATCTAGCTCACTATCAAAGCAGCCCATTTTAGTCAAAATTCTTACAACTGCCATTATTATCTCACAGCAGCTTTCCGAAATGCTTCGGAAATTTCTTTTTATTTCTTTTTATTTTGCGGGATTGAGGACGCACCACCACCATTCCAACACTGCCAACAGGAGTTTAATATCTGGCAGAGTGGTAATACTAATATAGTAAATAAATAATATAAGAAATTATTCAAAGAAAAAATGATGCAAAATTATTCCGATTGTTCAAGAGGCAGGTAATGTGCTTGCAATTCATCTAAGACAGATACAAGTTTTTTAAGCAAGTAACTTACTATATTGTCACTGCAATGAATTACATTAACTTTCACTAGTTATGGATGGACAGACTAAACCTGTTCCTTGCACACTTACATTTTGCATAGTGACAGCTTTCAAAAGAGATTCAAGTTACCTGCTACATCTCTTGTGACCAGATCTAGCTTTTGTGGTGTTTCCTTTTCATTATTATAACTGATGGTGAATTCAGTAGACTGATGCCTCACAAAGGGTTGTTTGATTTGTTTCCAGAAACCTAAAACAGAAACACAGAAGTTAAAATCCCAATAGTACTAAACCTTAAAAAGTGACCCAACTTAAATACTGCACACACAGAAAATACAGTGTTGCCTTTTGCTAAATAATTCAGAAAGCATGTAAAAGAGTGGAACTACATATACTCTGGGTCAGAACTTAAGAAGCCTGCATTAGCTCAAATCAAAATATCTCTACAAGCTGCACAGGACTGAATCCAGAGACACTTGAATGGAATTGGGTTTTCCCACCTTCTTCCTCCCTGCTGTAACTGCTTGTGCTCCCCTCGGATCACACTTAAGGGTGGGGGGGACCCTTTGGGATGGCAAGAGATATGGTGTTGGAGGCTGCATCAGGTAAGTGGAAACCAGCAGAAGCCCATCTTAAGTGACCCGGATGTCTGCTCATACACGACACTTTCTGGATTCCAGCAATGTACCTCCTTGTGGAGCCAGGAAAAACGCTTTTTTTTAATAGCTTCTTTGCTGATCATTTTTGTATCCCTCCGCCTCCCCTGCAACTCTTCTCACCAGCAGTGTTTTCTAGAGCAAAGCTGAATTTGGACTTGCTGAGCATCTCATTAAAGCAGGACCGTGACAGAGGGAAACAGGAGTGTGAACAACAACAACATGCTTGTCAAATAATCTTTGTGCTTGCAATCCATGTTATTCATGTAAAGCCACAGGCGTGTGAAGCAAGTTCTCCAAAGATTCTGCTATAACCATTCCAAATATCAGGGAGGCTGAATAAGTGGTTCCACAATCGCAAACCGCTGCTGTGTATATTTCAGCTCCACTCACCCATCACCTATGAAAGGTTATTGTGCTGCAATTTACCAGATTTGGGGATAAACGCTTCAAGGGCAGTCACTCCCACTGCACCCAAAATATAGTATTGATACACAATAGACAACATCATTTCTCTCTCATTTTTGTCACATGACGAACAAAAACAAGACTTCACCACTAACCTGATTTTCCAGTGTCACATGAGCCATAAGTAATGCCTTTCTTTCCTCTCCTATAACGAAGAACAAGGTTAATGGCATTTTTCCTGAGTCAGTTCAATTGACCAATGAGCCTGTTATTGTAAACTCCTGGGCTTAAGCTGCTCTAAAAAGGATGCAGCCTCCCAAATAAGTCATGAATCATTTAAGGCAGCTCCCACAACAGTTCCCTGCTGGCAGACAGGACGTGTCTCATGGAGTTCAAGTTGGGCTTTGCATGACTGGGGCAACCGGAAGCAGCATGTCGAGCGGCTCCACTTATGCTCCAATGGATCTCGCTACTCTGTGCAAACCATAGGGTGCTTCTGCCCCCCTCTTGGAGGGCACTACTTAGGACAGTGAGTGGGTTGTCCCATCTTGCATATAGCAGCCAAGCTGGACATCTGCCCGGCAAATCACACCTATTCATTTCATGAGAATCCAGGACAGGGATGAATAGCAGACTTGAGCTTTGGCTGCAGAGATCATTAATTGCAAAGACTCTGACTAGCCCTGCAGGAGGAGGAGGAAGAAAAGGGGACCCAGCATGCTTTGCCACCGCATGAAAACTTGAGCATTATCCCAACGGATCCAATGGGTTCTCTACACACCTACAAATCTCTGCCTGCAGCTTGATCCTGTGCACGTTTACTCAAAGGCAAGCCCCAAGGAGTTCAATGGGACTTACTCCTCAGGATCACAGTCTAACAGCACAACATAGTAGTCATGGTTAAACTATAAATCTCTGTACTCTTCCCCATCTTCTTCAAACTTTTGTCTTGAGCAGCTTTTAAAAGAAGAAAAGTTTTTAAACCCCATGTTCCAGAAAGAGTGTGAATGCTGCTCTCAAGACTTTTCCATAGGTCAGGAACCAAGCATCTGTTCATAACAGCGATGCCTGACTACAAGCAACAGGAGGGGAGAATTGTACCTGACAGGATTTTCTCACTCCCCATCACCTTCTGGCTTCTCTGATAATTCAGCACTTAAAAAAACACGCACAAGTTTTTTAGAAGCGTAAGGTGACCACAGCTCCACATGTTGTGCGAAACCTCCATTCAAATAATTAAACAACAGTTAACAAATCAGTAGGGCTGCTTGAAAAAGAATCCTTGTTTATTTTTATTTTATTTATTTACTGCATTTGTAGACCGTCCCATAGCCGAAGCTCTCTGGGTGGTTCACATAAGACATGGCACATGTGTCTTGTCTTTGCTCCTTCCTGCTTTATAACTTGAGTTATTGATTAAGAACTGGGAGCTCCACTCTTTCCACGATCCAAAGTACCAATGATGGCTGAGAGCAAACATTGGGAGACTCAGATCAGTAGCAGCACCTTGCTCTGCTTATCAGGAAAGCCTAAAACAAAAAAAACCCAACAAGGGCTGAATTGAGCCCCTGAGGCAAGGGCTGAATTGTCATACAAATCTCCTTGCTACTCTGCTTGGACTTTTACCATTCTGGCACACTTGCCTATACAGTGCTGAGAGAATGCTTTTGAACAGCCACACCTTGTTAAGAGAGGCAGGCAGCTCTCCTCATCCCCATTCTTCACAATTCACAGGTGGAAGAGGGAGCTCACTAGAGGAGGAGACACCCGTACCCGCACCATTAGTGGAGTTGTGGAAGTTTGAGCAACATAATTAGAAATGCTGTGAAATAAACTGGGGATGTCAAACGAGCGACAGCCCTAGGAAACAAATACTTTTTTGTATTGTTTTTTGGTCCTAGCATTTTCCTTAGGAAATCATGGAAGAGAACCTCCAAGTTTATCATGGAATGGCCTTCTTCAGCTGGTAAATCCACCAGTTACTCTTGAAGCAAAACAAGTAACCGTGAGAAGGATCATGCTTCACAAATGTTAACCGGGGGGGGGGGGGGGAGAGAGTCACATACTTTCTCCAGGTAGCAGAGATACAAATTCCAGATATCAGGAACAGCAGAAGCACCACCACAACTGGAACAATAATGGCAGCAAGTTTCAATCCTTAAACAAATAAAAAACAAGAGCTAAAATAGGTTGGAAAGCAAATGGAAAAACTGACATGAGAGCTGGGCTATATATCAATGATCACAGCGTATGGGCAATACAAGCAGGAATGTAGTCTTTGCAAAGCCCACGCAGGTTGTTAAAACAATTACTCTTTTGAAATGAATGGCGTTTATTCCACTCAAAAAGAAACCAACATACACGTCCACTGAGTCACTGGGACTTTATTACCAGATAAAGGTGCATAGCAGGGGTGGGCAACTTGTAGCCCTCCAGATGTTTAGGCCTACTGTTCCCAATAGCCCTAGCCAGTGGTGAGGGGTCATGGGAGTTGAGGGACAAAACATCTACAAGCCACAAGTTACCCACCCCTGGTGCACAGGATAGGATTGCATGTGGTTCAAAATAACAAAGAGATTTTCTTCTCAACATATTAACAACTGATTGCTAGTTTTGTTTCTATCAAAAGATATGGCATCAGGAGAACAGAATTCTGTCCCATCCCCTTTATGCAACTTTTACAGTGCAATCCTATGCATGTTTACTCAGAAATAGGTTCCACTGTGTTCATTTGGACTCACTTCCCAGTAAGTGCTTTTAGGATTGCAGCCTAAATGGGGATACTTCTTGAATTGTAAAATCAAGCCTTGGTATATGAGTAATACTTACTAAACACTCTTTCTGGTATTTGGACCTAGTAAAGTAAAAAGCCATGTATCAAACAGACTGTAGGGATGGACAACCCTTTTACCCCTGAGGACTGTTTTCCCTCAGGGTAAATGATCAAGGGGACACACACACTTCTGACCCTTCTCTCTTTCTCTCACTCACAGGTTTAACCTTTCTCCTTACTGTGATTCAGATGAAGATTCCCTCACGCACACTATTAAACTTTTCCCTAATCTTAGTAGCAGCATAGGAGAGGTGAGGAAATCTTCATTGGGATCATGTAACAATGGAAGGATTAAACCTGACAGCGCCCCATTGTCTCCCCTGGGCTGCTCAATGCTCTTCTTTCCCTGCTTGGGCAAGGAGGGGGCTTCTTTCTCCCCTCCCAAGCAGGAAAGGCTCCAGCAAAGTCTGCCACAGCTGCCTGGGCCATGGGGTCGTCCACTCTTGAAATACAGAAGTAGGAATGTCGATTTTTGTCAACCTGAATAGGAATGTAGAATTTTATCCAGAAAGAGTATTTGGTCACAACTTTGTTCCCAGATATTTGATGATTAGAATTGTTTGCTAAATTTTTTTAGGGTTGGATCCAGATTTACACTGGATCAACTGCAATGACGGAAGTGGGCTTCCCTGCCCCCTCTTTCCCACACTAGCTCCTCTAGTCCCCTGGAAATGCCACATAGAGAATCACGAGACCCTGCTGAATGGGGTGAGCTTTAGTGTGCTGGGGAGGTGAGGGAAGACAGGTCTTCCGTGGGCAGAGCCCCTTCCCCTGTGGAAGGCAGATCCTGCATCCAACTTCATTGTGCTTCCCCTTTCCATTAGCTTGCCAGCTGTGACTATTTTTGAAAGATCATCACACTCCAAAGTAACTATGATTTCCCCCTCCATTTCATATAGATAAAATTCATGTTACATGGTGTTTAGTACCTAGGTTGTTTTCTTCTGAAGGAATAGGTTCTGTGATGGTTCGGTCTTCTTTTCTGATTGAAACACCTGTGCTTTGACTTGGTCTTTGCCACAGCGAAGGAATCAGGGAGCTGTTAACTGCAAGACAGAAGAAGAAACTAAGTGAACGTAAACACATCTGTGGGACATTCAGACCCTATTGCCTGCCAAATCTTTTTAGTGGTGTACCTTGTGCTATGCGACAACCGATAAGTTCCACCTTCAGAGCAATTCTTTTGTGCCAGGTCTGTGGAATAATTCTCACATACCGAGCTACTAAAGGAGGAATGAAATTATTCCGAACAATGTTTCCGTGATTCGAGTTACCTTTGAATACCTGCCATTCGAAAGAAAAACGAGTAATGTAGTTAGATTACGCATGTTTAAAGCAAGTGGACAACAGCACCAAAGGTAATAATGGTGAACGATCAATAATAAAGCACAATCCTTAAAAGTCATTAGAACATTCTTTAGCAGATCTCTCTCTCACACACACACAAAAAGCAGCAGATTCAGGGAAAACAGTTAACAAATGATGTTATGTATATGCAATTTGAAAGTTTAATACATAAAAAGTCTATCCAATCAAATGTGCAAACTAGCTCCTTGTACATTTCCCATGCAGTGCTCCCCAGTCCTGTGGGCTGTGGGACTGGCTTGTTTCCCTCATCCTGTAAGCTGTGGCTAATAGTGGAGGCTAGTTGCTCCAATGTCAGTGGGCTGGTGAATCTGCTTCAGGTTTCAGTCAGAACTCTTATTTATTTATTTATTTATTATATTTTTATACCGCCCAATACTGAAGCTTTCTGGGCGGTTCACAAAAATTAAAACCATCATAAAACAACCAACAGGTTAAAAGCACAAATACAAAATACAGTATAAAAAGCACAACCAGGATAAAACCACGCAGCAAAATTGATATAAGATTAAAATACAGAGTTAAAACAGTAACGTTTAAATTTAAGTTAAAATTAAGTGTTAAAATACTGAGAGAATAAAAAGGTCTTCAGCTGGCGACGAAAGGAGTACAGTGTAGGCGCCAGGCGGACCTCTCTGGGGAGCTCATTCCACAGCCGGGGTGCCACAGTGGAGAAAGCCCTCCTCCTAGTAGCCACCTGCCTCACTTCCTTTGGAGCCACCCAAGGTGTGAAGCCAGGAGCAGATTCACCACCCCACTGACATCAGAGCCACCATCCTCCACTGGTGACTAACACATATTTCCTCCCTAAAATTGTCTCATTGGGCTCAGAGGCCTCCAGAAATCAGGGAATCCAACCTTATTTCTTTGCCCCTTCCCCTTCCATCTCCCCACACAGTTACCTTTTCTTCATTGTTTACGATTCCTTTGTAAGTCCTCCATTTTGAGTTGTTATTTTTATAGCTCACAATAAACGTCTTAACATAATAGTTAAAATTGAGCATAGTGGACCCTGTGGTTCTAATTCCTTGTAATAAAAGAAAATAATAATAACAACAACAACAACAACAACAATAATGTTTTTGTTTCTTGGTTAATGGGGGGAAGAAATTAAGTACATTTCCTTCAAACAATAATTACTAATTATATCTGGACCAAGATTTGAAAAATGTAAGCTTGATGCAACATCATCACTTCGCCATTGCCTATGACCTGTAGATTCATCCCCACTTGCACATGCTGGGGCTCTCTGACTGTCTACAAGGGCAGACAAAAGTACTCCTGCACTTGTGAAGCTCCATTTGCCATAGCTGGAAACAACAACCTGTACATGTGCAAGCTCTGGATTGCAGGAATTATTTTTTACATGCAGGTGCTTCTAGCAAAGATAGTACAACCCACCATGGAGATAAGCCAAACTCTTGACCTTAAACATTGGCTTTGAAAAACTTATGTTTTTATAGATAATAATTGCAGTGATACCAGAGAAGTCTTTCAGGGTTCTTCCATAAACATTTAAAATTGTAATCATGTGTTACATTTATTACAGCCCTTCCTCAAAGATGCTCAAAGTGACATTTTAACCTCACAAAAACCTTCCAGCTTACAAGAACAGTAAGCAAGCTGCATTTTGGTGATAATTAATACTTGAAGAGATTTATAAATAACATATTGAATTAAAATAGACATGTAAGCTTGTTTGGTAGACAACTGACCTGTTATTCTTGTTTTTTCTCCTAGGTCAATTTCCAGCCACTGCCGATGGTTGCTCTGGTTTGCTGCCCAAGATGGGCCTTGAACTTTGAGCCAAGCCTTATTGGGAGACCAATGGACCACCTCCCCAATTGTGTTGGTTTCATCCCAGAATGATGATGCAGTGATTTGGCCATTAAAAGCATCTTCTCCTTCTAGGTTCAGTGATTTATTGCAACCTTAATATTCAAAATAAAGAGAGGAGAATGTCTATATGTATTATCCTGATACAGGCTGCATTCGCTAATACTGTGGAACTATAGTCATCAAGCTAGCATACTGGGGACTTTTATTCCTGGATCACATATTTTTTCCCGGTATCAGTATGAATTCCTGTAAATACTTGTTTTCCACACTGACCACTTTATCTTAGCCTGTCAGGGTTAGCAACCAATGGCTCTCCAGACATTCTGGCTTATCACATCCCTCACCATAGACTGTTCTGGGTAGGGCTGATGGGAGTTGTAGGTCAAAACATCTGGAGGGCTACAAGTTGCCCACCCCTCCCTTAAATCCCAAACACAGAGCCCGTGCAGCTGAACATAATTCTTGACCATGATGCAGAGCTTTCTTGAAGCACCTATAACTATTGGAAGTAAAAGAATTTGGTGGGCTAGAGGGAGAAGAAAAAGGAGACAAACAAGGAATCTTTGTTGCATTAGGATTCATGTACAGAAGCCTTTGGTTAGCATCCAGAACACGATTCTCTGACAATTCAGTGTCCATGTAATCTAGCATTTCTAGCCCTGGAAAACAGCTGGGACTGTTGACAGTAGCCTGAGTTGACAGTTATCTGCTAGATGAGTGGTTTTCAAATTGTTAGGAATCCCAAAGTTCCTCCAAAGCTTAGTTCTTCAATGAGAAGAACTCTAAAGGCAGAAAAACTACCAGAGATATACCATTGTTCATAATTTACACACCTTCAAGTGTGTAGGCCGGCTATGGCCTTCTTCACATTCTGAAATCAAACTCTAGAACCGGGGGGGGGGGCGGGGGCGGGGAGGGGGCTGAACCTCAGGCCCACGGGCCAAATCAGGACCCCAACTGGCCTTCCCAGGGTTCTTCAGATGGCATCCCCCATTCTGTCAGCCCCACCTACTTTCCCCCAACTGTCAATTGTTTGATGCTCTCCTGGCTTTTGTGCGGTTCCCTCCACTCCATTCTAAAATGCTGAAGGCTTTGTTACTGATAGTAAGAGCTTTAAGCTAAAATTTACTGGAACTTTTGGTATTTTTGCCCCATCCATCATTAAAATTCCTCCCCTCCCCGGATCTTTTCTGAAATTGAATTCAGCCTTCAGGATGAAAGAGATTCAACATCCTGTCCCTAGAATAACATACATAAAGGCCTCTATAAAGCACAGAGGTTCTGCAATCTGGCTGACACACAGATCTTCTTCAGCAGATAAATTGATGTAGAAAGGCTCCCTTGGGTACAGAGCTTAAGAATCACTGGGTTAAAATAGACTATTGGTCCAACTCATCAATCATACCAACAAGAATCAAGAATATTTAGGCTTTAAGATATGTGTTAAGTTCCACTGAAATAAAAAGAGACAAATGTACACTTCAAACTGTAACAGTGTGATCCTATACACGCCTACTTGGCAGCCACTATAAAATTCAGTCTGACTGTGAGTTATAATTGTATTTGGCTCCCAAGTTCTATTTAGTTTAATTATGCTTTATGTATAAAAACAAAAGAACATTTCTTACCATTTGAGTTAAAAATAAACCGCTTATCTGACAGAGAGCCACTGTAAAGAAAGGAAAAAAATGTGGCATCATAATCATCATTATCTTGGTCAATTATTTTCACATGCAAGAAGGATAATTTGAAGGTGAAATAGTTCTGTTTATTTCATTCCTAACCTGCCTTTTGATCTAATTTAATCCTAAAACTTTCTGCACTGGGATAGAGCACTATACCTGCATAATTCAATAAAACATTTACCTGGTTTGTTTAACCCATGGGTTGCTGAATTCTGGGTTGTCGTGATGTTCAAACCCAATGGCACTAACCATGGTTTGTTATTCACGAACATCCCAGAAAGAGAACCCATGGTTTGTTGTTGGTTGTGAACTCTACAAAAGAATGTAGTCTATGAGGACACACTATTACTTTATCAAAATCTGGAAGGATTCAATCCATCTGAAAGCAAAGGCTCAGGATTTGTTAAGTCAAACATGCAAAGATTATAGACAGCACATGTCACTGTTAATGGTAGCGAAAACTATCACATTCCAGTAAAAACCTTAAAGGGCTCAGTACATACAAGCTTTCACAGTAACTGATTTGATTTCAGTGTTTGCTATCAAAATGAACAAAAATTAGATTTCTAAAAAGCACAGTATGGCTTTTTAAGTGGCTGGAAGACATTGAAAGTGAAGTCAGTGTAGGTTATATCTTCTCTGTCTGATGTTGCTTCATACAATTTATGATGCATTTGTAACTGTTCATTTCCTACTTCAAGAAATCTCACAATGTAAGTAAAACTATATGTACGTTGGGTTACTAGAGACAGCAGGACTGTCTTGGGCATTGGTTTGTTTTTTTCCCCTCTTACAAAACTTTAGTTCACATAAATATGTGGTAATTCCGACACAAATCTTTACTTCACCCAAGTATATGGTATCTCTGACAGAAATTTGCCAGTAGGGAATCAAATCTGCTCTTTTTGTGTCCTCGGTTGGACTGAATTTGCACAATAAAGGGGATGGCAGTTATGCTATTTGATTAACTTTATTTACATGTTTTTTGAAGAATGCTAAATACAAGTGGGGAAATTTACTCCTCTTCAAACTAGTCCACAGTAGCAGTACTTTGGCATGCAAACAGCCTTCCTGCTATAGCACCACACTTGGTGAAGCTATCTGATTTACTGTTGCTAAGATCATGGACAAAGCCAACTGACTTCCAATGATTATCTGAGCATTCCAGTTTCAGGGGCTGAACTCTCACAAAGGCCTAGAAATGGAGTGTGTGTGTGTGTCCATGATTGAAGGGCCTGAAGTCCACTCCTACTTAACCAGAGAGGTCTGGTGGGAGGACTCGAGACTACTGCCTTCACAATACTGGGTGTATTTTAGCAGTGGTTCATGGAGCAGAGATTTAATATCCGGGCTAATTCTGAATAAGCACAGAGCCTGTGTTTGGACAATCATATCTTGGCTTCATCAACAGAGATGCAAAAAAGCCTTGTGCACACATACACTTCACCATTTCCTTTGGGCAAGTTGGCAAACAAATGAAGTTTTACATTAATTATAGTTTCCATTTTGTTTAAGCCAGGAAATTATGGTTAACGGCTTTGGAACAAGCCAGGATATGAATCTACGGATTGAAGGCATAGTTTCCCACTTCAGACAAAACGGGGAGCTATAGTTAACTGTAGACTTCGTGGCTTCCTTGCTCGCACAAAGGGAGAGTTGAAGCACCTACCTCCATTCGGAATGTGACCATGGTTTCCTGATTCAGAGAAAACTATGGTTAGTTAGTGACTACCTAGTTCACGAATGGGGAACCTCAGGCCCATGGTCCCAATCTGGCCCTTCTGGGGTCCCCAGATGACCACGTGCCCTTTTCCTGGCCCCACCACCTCACCCTTCGGCCATTGTTCTCTTGGTAGTTTCCCAGCTTGTGTTCACTTTTTTCTCCATTCTAAAAGGTTGAAACGCCTCTCCAGACACTTAGTTACTGGCACTGTGAGCTTTCAGTTACAATATGCTGGTCTTCTTTTGGATTTTGGTCCCACCACCACTGGAATGCAGTCCCAAGAGCTTCTCCAGAATCAAATTTGGCCCTTGGGCTGAAAGAGAATTCCCCACCTCTGTGCTTGTTTAGTCATGACTCAAACAAATGGAGGAGTGGAGGTGCTCCATGCACAGGCAAAAGGCCTGTGCTTATCCTGGCTTAATAAGATGAGATGCAATCATCTGAGTGCGGCCAATACGTACTCCTGTGAAAGGATGCCATTAGCTAGAATTCCTTGATACCGTCTTGTTCCTTTCAGCTGAATCACACTGATCCGGCCTCCCAGTTCATCTGCAATTACTCCAGCGTGTATGGCAGATTTGCACAATAAGGAGGTCTGATTTACAAAAATTAAATAAAAGGCAATGCAAGATTTTAGTATTCTAAGAAACTCACAGTCAACATGCTAAAAAAGACATATAAATATATTCCTGACATTCTTCAAAGATTGAAATCTAAGGAGAAAGAGAAAGTAGCAATTCTCAGTATATTACTAGGTTAATTGGAGAAGAGCATTACTTGTGAAAAGACGTAGACAAGTTTACTTGTTGGGCAAATATATTCTAAGGTTAATATTTTACAGAGCAGTGATCTTTTCTCACGCATGCTTATTTAGAAAATCATTAACACATTGTCATTTCCCCCATTATATAGGTAATGAAGAAGAATGAAACATGCTTTTGTAGTTTTGCTGTAGATATTCCAATTACGATGTTCATGGTGAAGCTGAGATCAGCTGTGCCTGTTTTGCAAAACTGAATAACAAAATGTGGCTGAGACTGGTATTTGAAGTGCCATGCCAATTAGATTGTATCTGAACACAACTCCGCAGCATAGCTTACAAGCCCTTATACGTATGCACAAAATACACAGGTATACATACTCTGGAACATCATTAGTACTCAAGGAACAGCTGGTTGCCATATTTCCTGCTAGCCAGATCAAAAATACACAATTTTCTATTTCCATCCATATGAATTAACTCTTTGTTTGCTTTGTGATAGAACAAATGTGTTTGCAGATTACATTCTTAATAATAAGGTCCCCCAAAAGAATTTTGATAAGTTGAGAAATGGAAGGGAACACAGGGTAGTATCCAATGGGGCATGTACATCCTCACCAATTCCCATCTGCAAGCAGTGGGTCCGACTGATTCTGTTGCACAAGCAGGACTCATCACTTATGCAAGGGAGATTAAGCATTTCTCAGTGGAAGCCCTTGTTTCTGGAAGTAGGCAGGTCAATGGAGCTTCCCAATGCAAGTGTCTTTGCTTGCTTCGAGTTGCCCCGAGAAGTGGTAAATCTCCCTTCCATAAGAGGTGGGCACTGTTTGTGGAAGGGAATCTGTAGAGAATCAGAGCCCTGGGTGTTAGCAATATGAGGACAGATTCAGCTAGCAGGCAGGACATATTCACTACCAATAATTTAGTATCTACCACATTTTTTATTACTTTTAAGCACTTTAAATCCCAATGCAATCCTATGGAAAAGGTCATCCTATTGGGTTGCATTGGGAACTAAATCCCAATCAAGGGGGCAAGCAAGCTACACACAGTATGGGTTGTTTGCCCAATCATCTGTCGGGTGCGCAAAACAATCCACCCTGCGTGGCTAGTCACCCATCAAGGGCTAGCATGTTGTATGAATGTGCCTAGAATTAAACTTCTGGTTTGTGTATATCTGATGATAAAATTAATTCAGAAAGCAACAGTCCCTCCATCTTCCTCTAGACTTGTTCTGTGTCCAGGTACTTACATCTCTGTAGCCTTCCACTATATTCCCAGAAATATCACCTGCTATGTCTCTGCAACCAGCTGGACAGTACTTGCTGCCATGGAGAAAAGAGAGAATCCTGTTTGAAGTAGGGCCTAGTTGACGTGCAATGCAGGCACACAAACATACATATATGCATACAAAGAGCCAATAATGTCAAGCAGGATAATATGAAAAGCAAACTACTTCAAGATCAAGGGTCCCCCCTCCCCACTAAGTTCTAACTTAGTAACATGCTGTATGTAATAGCACAGATGCCCAAACAAACAGCAATTGAAATTCATTCTGTTCTGTTTAGCTTCTTTCTGTCACCTTACATGTTCAGGGAAGAATTACTGGCTTACATGCCATTATTCTTTAAACCAACTGCACAAAACGCTTATTTGAAAGAACAAACTGATAAACTATTAGCTGTCAATCTTTCAGCCTGGTTTTAAACCCCACCTTCCTCGTTAGGAGCCAAGAGTCCTCAGTACCAAAGCACTATCCTAGCTTACCTTGGCATTACAGGCTAGTATGTTATACATAAGGCAGCATAGAGGTCTGAAACAATATTCCTTAATTACTCTGGAATGCAAAGACTCTGGGAGGAAGACTTTGGTGCCTCTCCCAGGCAAGCATCAAGTAGGATAATCACAGATTCAGATCCCTTCACGTGTCTCTAGAAAAACACATTTCTGTGGTTGGCAGCAGGGCTTCAAGCGTCACAAGTGGCCATGTTGGTTACAACCCTAAAAATGTCAAGTGCAAGATGCAACATGACAACCACAGCGTCTAGCTCCTAAAATGATATTTACCTGTATTTCGTCTCCACATAGTGATTTGCTCTCTCCAGACATGTTATTAGATCTGTTGAAAGTGAAAGTTATTTGTGAACCTGGAATGTACAGCAAACAGACACAGAAGATGCAGCCGGCCCATTAAAATGTTCTTTAAAACTTTCCTGAAGAGCAATCAATAGCCACAGAATTCCTTCAACATTTTTTGGTCTCACCCCCGTACCCTCCTCTCAGATTTGTTCAGCCGGATCTACTTTTTTCTCTCTACAGGAACAATTACACCAAACCCTACACTCAGAGTAATTACTTCAGGGAAGGGGATTATTTATTTTATTTATTACAGTAGTTTTATCCCGCCCTTTAGCTAAAAAGGCTCTCAACGTGGCTTACAAAAATATTTCTTAAAACAGTCCCTGCCCACAGGCGTACAATGCTACATCCTAGGGCAATTGCTAAGCAGATGTGGTGGGGAAAAAATCTGAAAGCCATTTTTTAGAATTTCTTGTAGAGTGAAGTTTATGGCCAAGACAAGAGACCTAGGTCTGAAGCAAAAAGATTCAATCAGGGTTATATGTCTGAATTGCCAGGATCAGGATTTATCTTTAGAGCTGGATCAAAACTTTGTTTGAAGAGAAGTTTTTGTTTATATCAGTTGAGCAACTGCTTGACCTATTATGTCCTGCCCAGTCATTGTGGTCATCTGTGTAAGCCATTTTGGTAGTGCCACATGCTGTTGAGGTTCATCTTGTGACTACACAGAGCAGGGCTTATAGTGTAGTACCACCAGCTTTATGGAACTCTCTTCCTATTTGTATAAGGACCTGCTTCACATGTAGTAACAACCTATTGGTTTAAAAACTGATGGGCTGTCATACATAAACAGGAGAGAGAGGGTGGGCTGCCTGCAATGCACCCACCTGTTCTGCTTTTACTCAGCAACCCATGATTGGCTCCTGCTGATCATAACATTCAAACCCAAACAAGCAGGGTTGTTTAGGGGCTAAACAACCCCACAGTTAACCCATGGCTTGTTGTTGGTTTAACCACTAAGTTGTTTAACCTCTAAACATCCCAACGTTCTGTCTTTGGATGTCATGCTCAACAGGAACTGATCTTGGATTGATGAGCCAATTGTGAGTTGCTGAGTAAAAGCGAAAGAGGCATGCGCGTTGCAAGCAGCATGCCTGATATCTCCCACTCATCACTGACAACCCATTGGTTTTTCAACTGATGGGATGTCATTATGTGCAAACAGCACCAATGTGTGCCACAATAATACCAGGGCCCTTTCTACACCTAAGGGTTATCCCAGGAAAATGGAGGGATCCCCTGTGTGGCATTTGGAAGCACAGGAACGATCCCGGGATACAGGGCTGGTGTAGACATGCCCTAGGTTTTCGGTGCATGCAAGCACCCCCAGAGGTACAATTTTAGCTAAGTATATTACAAAGCCATTGGCACTGCACTGAGTTTATAATTTATTGTGTTTAATTGATTTTTATTGTGTATTCTGCTTAAGCATTTTTGAATGTGATTTATAAATATTTTAGATAAATAAATGACCCCAGGGGTTTGATGAAGAGAAGCAACAAACTCTAATAAATGGAATTTACTTGTGAAACAAGACAATGTGAATGAAATTATCATTTTCAGATGGCCAATGATAAAATGTTCTCAGAAGTGGTGTTCACAATATGTGTAAGACATGACAACAGTACTGTCTATAAAATGGCATCAAATTATTAGAATAACATCCAAAAGTTGATTTCCATTAGAGGGAAAATAAGTGGATCAAAGGTTATCAGACATAGCTGGTTGAGGACTAAACCCACAAAGCCATTTTGAATTAGTTATGAAATTTGAAACCATACCTCAGGCCAGGTGTCTTAGCTAATGAAACCCAGGGTCAAACTATTATGGGGCAGGCATTCATACAGTATCTCTCCCAGTGTCTATCTTTCTGAATCTTTCCAACATGTAAGTAAATGTTTCTGTCAGATATTTGTTATCATTCTTCGAGAGTATTACAGAGTGTGTGTTCATATTCCAGTTTCTTATCCATATAGCAACACAAATAGAATCACGGGACTAATAATAATAATGTGCTCTCTTATAAAACTAGAAACATATTTTTCAATACACAAACTAGAGGGACCCCCGCCCCCGAGTGTGCTTAAAGTGGTTCCATTCACGCTGAAGGCTTTTTCCAACTTTGACTTTTCAGATTTGGAAGCCAATTCCCTCCTGTTTCCTAAAGACAGGCAAATAGCAAGACCAAGACCAAAGCCAGGGTCACTTTGGTTTCTTGCTCATGTTCAGAATGCCAGGCATATTAGCCAGAGGGAGATTCCCTCATTCTTCTGATGCCACCCAAATCTGGCTTCCCTCCCACTTCCATGGCAGACAAGGCAAACAGGCAGCAAGGTAAGAGATGGGGGGCGGAGAGAAGAATTCTTCCTCTCACTCCATGCTCATCCTGAGCCGAGGTGTTTCAAGAAGACCAGGGGACCAGGGAGGGAGGGCTGAGATCCTCTAGTGCCAGCCCCTACTCCAGTCCATGACGTTCTGTGGAATTCAACTTTACCTGGATGATCACTACTAGCAAAAGACAGCAGAAAGCCCCTTCCAGACACATGAGACCTGCTTTCAAAGTGAACAGTTGCTTCATTAGAATCCAAGATGATTTCTTCTGGGACAGGCACATTGCCACAGTATGGTCCTAAATACAGAATAAATAAACATTTGCATTTTTCCGATGCCCTAGATACACTAAACATAAAGCATATAAGTTGTGTTCATTATCTATGGAATTCCACCTAATCACATGCATATTTGATGGAATTTTTGTTTGTAATCTTTGAAGTTACTCGGACAACTGAATTCTTGCCATTCTATGCTCAGTAAAAAAAAAAGAAAAGCTGGTATTAACATTTCAGATTGTTTTAGCTTCAAGCAGATGACTGGTGCTCACTAGCCTTTGAGGAGCAGCATTCTTAAAGGGTGGTAGCCCATTACAGAAAAAGTCCAATACTGAAAGTCAATTGAACAGTCATGCACTCTCAGTGAGATAGCATTACCAGATACAACCAATTGCAACAGTTTTAGCTGTAATTACCACAGAAAGGATGAGAGGAAGAAACAGACACACTTTTCTTCAAGGAGAAAGTAATCTGTGAGTAATAAAGGCAACTAATATTTACAACAGTATTAGCTATTTATAAGCCACACAAATACTTAACTGCACAATGTGATGCCCATAATGTTTGTGCCATGGGCATTGTACTGCGGGAAAAAGTAAATGATGTAGCAAGTTCAGCCATGTAGATGTAATGCCACTGGCAGCACCAGGCCAAAAAAGTGGAGGAGGCAGGGGCTGGGGCTTTGGGCTCTGCCAGGATGCGACCACTTGCCAGAGGATGATGTATGCTGGTACCTGGCCTACTAGTAGGAGGTGACAGACTTCCAACATCTTTGTTCAAATTTTAATTTCTTTTCACTTATACAGAATTTAGTAAAACAACAACAACAACAACAACAACAAAATAAATCTATCCATCATGTAATGAACAGCAAAGCAAAACCTTGGGATAATCTTTTCTTTGCAAAAAATTGTAGGACGGATTAAAAAAACCAAAAACCTAGCTGTGAATATTGGAAGAGAAAAATGTAGTACATAAATGATTATGTGCAAAATAGTTATGATTAAATAACATGAAGGAAACAAAGCTATAATTTGTTTAGTTGAAAGCTTGGAAAAGTTTATCCAATGAAGACTGAAAATTAATGCATTCAACAATTTGTGTTGCCATAAAAGGAGAATTAATTACATTACTGCCCTTCTTCCTTTAACCTTCTTTTCTTACCTAAATATGTGCAGACTATATTTATATGCTCTTATAACTAGTTTTATGTATTATATTATATTTAATGTTGTTCTCTGCCTCGATCCAGAGGGAGTGGCGAGTAATAAATAAATTTATTATTATTATTATTATTATTATTATTATTATTATTATATAACATAACTGCACAAAGCTATTATTGTATATTTTGATTTTTATATCGTTGGATACTTTTAAAAAATTATTTAAGATTTTAAAATAACAGCAAAACCACCTATACGGATCCAACCAGGAGATTCATATCAAAACACCAAATTCCAACTTGAAAAACCCAAATCCCTCTTGAACAGCAAAAACTTGAAACATTTCCTGAAGAGCAAAAGGGATTCAAGTCAAGCTTGGCAGACATTTGGCAGACAGTTTAACAGTGACCGTGCCACTCCTGAGAAGAGTTTAGTCTTAACAACCTTTTGAAACACGTTTAACAGTGAAAGCACCTTAAACAATGCCTCTCCGGCGGATATTAACACACTACCAGTGAAGACGCATTACCACGGTGTATCTCACATTTAAATATGTATAACTATAATTTCGGCATTACAATTCTAAGGTGACTTACAATAATCATAAAAAGCAGGCAAAACTAACACAATCAAGTAGCATAAAATGCCACCTAAATAGTAGGGAGCAGAACTAAAAGAAGCTTCAAACCGCAGACGTGATCCTTCATAGAAAGCACAGTCTATGAGAGCTCAGTCGCAGAGAGCAGGCTCACAAACCCTGGATTGCCCACCCTTGATAACTCTTTTTATCTGGATTGGGCTTCAGTTTTTCAGCCCCCCATTACTGACTCTCTAGACAATCTTCATTCCCCCATAAGAACATCTTAGCCAAATAATTTCCAATGTAGGGAAGAAAATACACTTTGCTAGGAAAGTAAGGACTGATCATTCATGTTAATATTTAAATGCATCATGCCATATCTTGCACGAGCTAGACAGGCAACACATTCTTTAGATTAAAGAAAACAGAAAAGAAAGTTGAACAGCACTGTTTTGTATTTTGAAGGAAATGAGACAACTAACCTTCTTCCCTTCCCCCATTTTTGCCACCACATATTTTCCCACAGATACATTTCAGCCGTCTCTTTCTTAAGTTTCTCAGTGATCTGTCTATTGCTCAGGTATAACTAAGACCAATGACTCATCCTAAGACTGACTGGTCTGTGGCTATGAGTCTTTCAAAGCAGCACATCTAAGAGTATTCCAGATGACTATGAAAACCTGCACAAAAAGCCTAGACAGAGAGAGAGAGAGCACATGCGCACACAAGCGTGAGAGACTTTCATCTGAAAGTCTTAAAAATTCAGTTCTGAAAACATGTGTTGGCAACTGTTTGTGCCCATCATTTCTAAAAACACTTATAGGCTCCATATTTTAATGATAGCTGTTTTCTTACTCCCTTTGTACTGTAGTTGGTGGAATGGATTTTTTTTTCATTCATATGAGCTATCCTCATTGCTAGTGTAGAAACACAAAGTCAAATAATTCAGTTCACCTAGGTAGTTTTAAAATTTTGACAACTGTAAGATCTATGACCGTCACAGAACGACCTGTGGTCATTTTGAGAGCCTTAAGAATGGTATCTAGACAGTAAGCGGAACTATAGAACATTCACGCCAGAAATAGATTAGTGAGAGAGACAATAGATTCTCCCTATATCTTTGTGAGTGTTGTTGGGAGTGGGGTGAGATCAAGTATTTGACAATTACATTACAATGATTTTATGCATATTGCTGTCTGATCCAACTTAAATATATAAATGTAAAAGCACATCTCATTCATTTCACTGGAAGTTGGTGCTAACTGCTCCATCGCAAATTCTACAGCATTCATGAATGTAATTGTTCATAGTATTGCAGTCCAAATCAAGAAAGTGTGCCTATATTACTGCATTTCTTCGATTGTAAGACGCGCGCTAATTTCAGTACCACCAACAGAAAAAAAAACCCTAAGGCACACCCGCGATTCTAAGACGCACCCCATTTTTAGAGATGTTTATATGGGGAAAAAAGTGTGTCTTAGAATCGAAGAAATAGGGTAGGTCTTTTTTGTTTTTCACTATATAGGATTCTTTCAACCCTTTCTCTGTTGATACTAGATGCTAATTGGAAGTAAAATAAAGGTAAAAACTTACATTTTTGAAGATGGACTCAAACTCAGCACTTATCCTTTATAATATCTAACAGCACAATCCTAAGCATGTCTATTTAGAAGTAAATTCCACTGAGATACTGTCTCATAAGTGTGGTTAGGATTGGATGGGTTTGCATGGTTGTGGAGGGAAAATAAGCCATGGGTTCTTGGGTCGTAAGTAACCCCCGCCACCCATCCTTCCCAGGTTTGGGCATCATGACAAGCTGCGCCCAGTGCAGGTAATTATGTTAATTACGTGGTGCATTCCAGCTGACATGTGGTGGGAAAATAAACCATGTTGGCTTCTTTTCCCTCCCCGACTGTGTGAACCTGGTCAGTGCCTAATATTTTGCAAGTTCTCATACTTGACAGATTGGGATAAAATTGATATCTCTTGCTAGCTCATATTGGCCACACAGTTTTATAACATTTATCAGTTTGCCATTTTTTTTACTTCAGTAGAGCATGTGAAAGTACCAAGGATATGGACAAGCTGCTTGGACGAGTAAGGAAGACAACTTATCCTCTCGATCCCTGTCGCCCAGGGAGGAGATGCAGTTAGACTACAACTACAACATATTATTAATGCATTTCTCAGGGAGGGAAGTTTTCCACCATGTTTAAAAGAAGCGGTGGTACGGCCGCTTCAAAAAAGGCCCTCCCTGGAGACATTATTAATGTTAATAATAATTAACATAACTAACATTATTAATGTTAATAATAATTAACATTATTAATGTTTTAATAATTACAGACTGGTATGAAATCTTCCATTTTGGGGCAAGGTGATTGAGAGGGCTTTCCAACTCCAAGCAGACTTGGATGATACAGATTTTCTAGACCCATTTCAAACCAGCTTCAGAGCAGGATTTGGAGTTGAGACAGCTATGGTCGCCTTAGTGGATGGGTATTGACAGGGGGCATATTAGTGCATGAGTATTGACAGGGGGAGTGTGTCCCTGCTGGTACTTTGGACCTTTCAGCGGCTTTCGATACCATCAACCATGGTATCCTTCTGGAATGCCTGAGGGGATTGGGAATTGAGAGCACTGTGCTCCAGTGGTTCTGGTCCTACCTCTCAGGTAGGTTCCAGATGGTGATGTTTGGGGATAGTTGCTCCTCAAAAAAGGAGCTGTTGTATGGCGTACCACAAGGCACCATCCTATCCCCAGTGCTGTTTAACATCTACATGAAACCGCTGGGAGAGATCATCCGGAGGCATGGGGCAGGGTTCTATCAGTATGCTGATGACGCCCAAATATATTTTTCTATGCCTTCAATAACAGCATCAGCTAAGGATAGTGTGTCTCCTCTGAATGAATGCTTGGAGGTGGTAATGGGCTGGATGAGGAAAAACAAACTGATGCTGAATCCAGGCAAAACAGAGGTGCTTGCTGTCAAGGGCTCTGATCTAGGTTTGGAGGTGTGTCAACCAGTTCTGGATGGAGCTACACTCCCCCGAAAGACTGCGTTCACAGCTTGGGAGTGCTCCTGGATCCAGCGCTCCAAATGACACCCCAGATAGATGCAATGGCCAGGAGTGCCTACTATCAGCTTTGGCTGTTGCACCAGCTGCGCCCTTTTCTAGAGTTAGAAGATCTAAAGACAGTAGTGCATGCACTGGTAACCTCGAGGCTTGACTTCTGCAATGTGCTGTACATAGGGCTACCATTGTACCTAATTTGGAAACTTCAATTAGTTCAAAATATGGCAGCCAGGTTGGTCACCAGTACATCTAGGGGTGAGCATTTTACCCCATTAAAATCATTCCACTGGCTGCCAATTAGTTTGTGGGTGAAGTACGAAGTGTTGGTCATTACCTTTAAAGCCCTACATGGTTTGGGTCCAGGTTACCTGGGGATCGCCTTCTCCCATACAGTCCACCCCACACACTCAGATCCTCTGGGGAGAACTTACTTCAGTCAGCCAAAACTAGGCTGACAACTGTTACCCAGAAAACCTTCTCTTCTGTCGCCCCCAGACTGTGGAATGGCCTGCTGGAGGAAATCCATAAACTTAACTCTCTCTCTGAATTTAAGATAGCTTTAAGACTAGCCTTTTCCGGCAGGCCTACCCAGATGAATGTGAAACCAAGAATTTTTAAGATGTGTTGATTTGTTGTACTAAAGTTGTTCCCCACCTTGATCCAAAGGGAGATGCGGGTAAGAAATAAATTATTATTATTATTATTTTAAACACATACTTAAAAAAGGAATATTCATCATGTAAGAGTAATGGTTTATTTTGCAAGCTGCTTTGTCTACTTTATTTACCACAATCACTGTCCACTGGTCTAGATCCTGAATTCATCTGTGTTCTGCTTTCAAATTGGGATAACTATATTTCAAATTGGGATGACTATACTTTGTGTTGTGGTTGTTGTCTTTTGGCCCACTGTGTTGATCTGGGCTTTGTTTTCTGTATCCAGAGAGATGGGCAATAAGATTTCAGCTGTGGTTGGGAATAAGACTTAAAACGCCCAGCATAGCCCCTTTCCCTTCCTCTGCCTAGCAAAGTTGTAAGTATTGGAGATTGAAACATGAAAAGTAAGAAAAATAATGCAAATTTGCCTATTTTATATAGATTACAGAACTCTAGAATTTAGCTTGCCTGGGTATAGAACTGTAACTTTTCTTTTAGCATGAAAAACATGGAGTCCTTGCCATATTCCATTGGGAATGCAGGCAGATTGTCCCAATATGGTGAAGGTAAATAAACTTAAAGGCAATGCTATACATGACCATACAACTTTGTAATACTTCCATAATACAATATTGAGGCCCAGTATTGGGCAAAAGGTGGGATAATAATAATAATAATAATAATAATAATAATAATAATAATAATAGAGCATGCTAACAGAACTATGTTACCTGAAGCAAAGAATGGAGAAAGAAGTCCTTACAGCCATTTATTTCCCATCTCTGTTCAAGAACAAATCTTAAGCAGTTATGGTGGGACTAACCTCCACTCACAATTCATTAAAACTTTAACAGTACTATCATATGCGCAACTACCCAGATGAAAGTTGCATGGGGTTCAATGGGATTTGCTCCTAGGTAATTGTGTATAGGATTGAAGCCTTAATATTCTTACAATTCTGTCTTAGCAATATCTCCTTACATACCATGCACTGTTGTTGAACTGTGGATGCTAAGATAGTTAGATTCACATTTCTGGGATTCAATATCCAAGTCTCCGAATTTTAAGATCAGCCGTTTCCCCTGAGGCACCCGAATTTTCTTTTCACAAATAGTGTGGTTGGGGTACGTCCCAGGATAATTCTTGGACGCCAGAGTTCCACTGTCATGATAGATGATCATAGGTCCACATCCATCTCCTGTTTGAAGTGGGGAGGATCAAGAGAGAAAAAGGGGACAATTAAAATTACAGTTGTCATCAAAAGGCATACATCTTCTCCACCTGACTTCCCATCATAACCCTTTGTTGTACATCATGTTGGTGGTTCTGCCAGAAAGGCAGTATAAAAATAATATAAAACAAGAAATAAAATTCCCCACTAGTTTAATATAATTGTGCATTTGTTTTTTTTTAAGCAGTTTCTCAACAATTTATTATGAACAAGGCAACTGTGAATATAAGGAGATACATGAGTCTGCAATTTAGGGACTATTAAAGAAGCAAGACCTATGCTTCTTTTTTTATCATGGAAACCCATTTGTACTAAACTGCTTCAGGGTGCAACCCTGAGACAGCAAAACGTCCTACAACTCCCAGCATCCCCCAGCCAGCCAGCCATACTGAGTGTTATAGGACTTCTTTCTGTCTAAGTGTGCATGGGTTTGTGGCCTTAAACACTTCAGTTCTGCTCGTGCTAACAGAAGTTACAGTAAGGGAGAAGCAGGAATACATTCTTCTATTGCCCATATAGATGGCAAAACTATCTTTGGGTGATCTCTCTCACTCCAGAGTAACTTGATACTCTCCAAAGGTTAAAGAAGAATTTACCACACAAACAGGTTTAAAGGTATAGTAATAGGTGTGGTAAAATTGTAATCTGTTCCAAGTGACTACTACTCTCATTCTAGAAGACAGAAGAATGTTTCCTATAATAATACACTTTATAAAACACGACCCATCATGTGGAGAAAGGTAGGGAATCTTGAACTCTTCTTCCCCACACATTCCAGAGGGGGGGAAATGGAAGTAATTGGGATTGCTGAAATTTTACATTTGGGCACCTTATGAAATGCTGTAATGATTTGTCTTATTTACAAAGATTCATGATTTGGCTGTGGCCCCATATAGTCTTTACATTTTAATCTCTTGGGATTTTTGCCTAGAAAAATGGTTTGGGAGGAAATGATTCTAACAGCAATGAATGACCTAACCAGTGAGCCTCTTTCCTCCATTAACATGTAGCCAGGGGATTCTTTATTGGCAAACATTCCCTTTTGTATTCAGAAATAGAATGATGGTGAATTGTTGTAATCCCTCCATGGTCCACTGGCATTTCTACAAAGCACATCTGAAAAGCCAATTCCATAAAGCAGCAAGAGGGTCAGAATGTTTTTTTTGGCCGGCGGATGGGGAGTGGGGAGAGAGAGAGACATTTATTTATTGAGCTAGGTTTTCAGCAATCTTATATATCTAGGAGTTATGCTTTCCTTGAAACCATAGATACCCATGTGATTTAGGCTGCAAACTTATGCAAACCTGGGAGTAAGTCCCACTGCAATCAGTGGGACTTACTTGTAAATTAATATGCACATGATGTTCTGCAGATTGCCTCCTTTTCCATGTTGATCATTCCTGAGGATTAAGAGTGATCTGCCCTGTACCATAAAAGGACAAATCACAGGATATTCTGAAGGAAGTCACAGTGTTGGCCTGCCTCACACATGGAGGTATTTCTATATTCATTTTTAAGCAGGAAGAGGCAATCAGAACCTGCCAATATCTTCTGGGGGGTTTCATCTTGTCTAATACCACTCTAATACCATTATAGGAACTATGTTTCTCATTCAGATTCACTTGAGTATAAACCTGAAAGTATCTAGGTCTGTCCCCCATGTATCCGAACTCTTGTCTGATCTGTCCCATCTGTGTGAACATTTGAATGAGATCACTGCTAAAGGATGCAAGTATATCTTCAAAAGCACCACAAACTGGATCCAGCTGACCCAGGTGATAACAGTATATTCTACATACACCCATACTTGAGGACGCAGCACCAATAGAATATAACCAGTGCTGTGAATCATATTCAAAGTACATATTGATTATTTACTTTTACTCCAATTAGAGGAGGCCTCTGGAACATCTGAGGGCAACTGTGAAGAGTGTCTGGAAACCCTCTTCCCTATAAGTTTCTGTTTACGTGATTGGGATCAAACACTGAGATTTCCCAATATGGACTTGAAGTTTATGAAAGTTTTGTTTTGGACAGCTCATCCAGGTCTTTCAAGTCTGACATTACCAGATGAGTAAGTATTTAGTCAGATTTGTTAGGGCGCAATCCTTTGTCTCCCCAGACAGTGTCAGGGTGGGTGGGTATTTGATTGTTCAGTTTCTGGGTTCTGAGGTTGGAAACAGGGCTCAATTTCAGAGCCCAGAAACCATGCTCCCCAACCCTCTCCCATCGTAGCCAGTATGGTTCTGGCTATATATCCACGCTCGCAAATGGAGCACAGAGATGGAGAAAAAGGGCATTCCAAGAGATGGGAGGAGATTGGGGCATTGCCCATATGATGTTTCCTTCCTTCTCTCTCCGAAGTGCCTATTTAGCAGAAATGCAGGGTGACTGGAGAGCGGAGGTGAAGATTACCTCCGAACTCCTGCTGCCCTGCATTAAATACTCAGCAGCTTCCAAATTCTGAGGCTTCCGGCTATCTTCACTGGATTGCACCCTTAGGGAATCAAGATACTATATCAACATTACATGGAAAAATTGAGGGGAACCTCATTGGTCCTCCATCAACTAGCAAAATATTTTTCCCAAACATTTTTCTTGAAGTTTACCACCACATTGACTCATCCCATTTAATGCAGTGTCTGGAATATATTAATATACACACAAATACTAATTTGCTAGATTTTTTTCTTTAAAAATCCCTTAGCCAGACTATGTCCCTCCAACACACATGGTTTTTATATTTCCAGAAAATCTCCTTGATTTACAAAATATTGTCATTCTGTCATTAATACTGATAATCTCCTGTAGCAATTTTTAAACTATTTCCCAAGAACTCTGGGACTCTCTTGAAAGCCAATCAGGTATTTCTCAATCAGAAGAAGATTGGTATGAGTGGACATGCTTCTCTGAAAGATAGCTTACACCCACTTCCTGCTGCTGCAAATTGCAGAGGAGAGCATTCAATGACTTATTTTAGATAACAAGGCAGCCATCATAAGTTAATAAACTCCTGGGGTGCTGCACTACATGCTGTCTGCCATTATGATTATGCAAGCCCTGACTGGGGATTGTTGTGTTTTTCAAACCTGGGTGGCAGGGGTTATTCGAGGGTTAAACAGCCCTTGCATAACCCATACTGTTTTATGGTTGTGCAAGGGTTTTTTAATCTTTGAATAACCCCCGCCACCCATGTCTGGATGACATGACAAGCCACGGCAATCCCCTGGCCAGAGCTCACATGTTTATAATGGTGGCCTGCATATGTCGCAGCTCCTTATGGGTTAATTAACCCACAACAGGCTGTCAAGTTGTTCAAACTGGCCCAGTGTTTTCTATGATGCACTCAGGACAGTGATAAGACCAAAAGGTTTGGTCTGTGCTCTCCATGATCAGATTATACACACTAAAAACATGCTTCAAAATCTACAATGCACATGAGTTCTTCAGTGGACTACTGGAAACTGTTCCCTGAAAGTAGAAAGCCTGAAGAGTATGAAAACTACTGATCTAGTACCGAATTGACAGAGGGTGAGTCAGTGGCCACTTACAGTTGTGCAATTCCACAGGATTCACTGGGGCTGCTAACAGTGTTAGAGGTTTATTGAAAGTCTTCATAATATCTCAATGAGTTTAACCTTTGATGTACACAAGTCCCAGCTTAAAAGGCCAAGTTTCACAAACTACTCATTATTAAATGGAAGCATCAGAAGTATTTTTTTAAAAATGTTTCACAATCTGTCATGCAATTAACTTAATTCAAGCTTTGTTGTCCAGTTCAAAAAATGGGAGAAAATGGAGAATGAGTAAGGTCATAACAAAGTTCAATAGCTAAGTATCAAAAGCTTAAATCCTATGCACACTAAGCTGAGAGTAAACAAGGGCAAGCTTAATATACAATCCAGGCAATCATAGATATGAGTGCCTAGAACGTCCATCTCTAGGAGCGGGAATGTTCACAAACACTGGCACCACCAGTATACTTTTTTTCTGAATTGCATATTGCTGTCCACGCCCAAAGAAAACTAGGATTAAGAAACAGACCCCAAGATGTAAGTCAAAGTTCAAACACAATTGTGGTTAGGGCTGTAAAGCAGGTTTCTCCATGAGAATCCTGAAGACAATCTTACTCAGCAGCATAACAATCTATTAGATATCACTCATGAGAGTTCTGTGTTCTTTCCAAACCATTTTGATGCATATGAAGCATCCATAAGCATTATATATGGCATTCAAACATAACCACAATGCTTCAGATCTAACCCACTTTTTGGTTTGTTTTTGGTTTACATAGTAAGCCAGATCACAGGGTTAACTAGAGCAGCTCAAACCTTTCACTTGCTTTTTTGTTCAAAAAGCAATAGATGGAATAAACAGAGAGAAGTCAGGATTACAGTACTAAGTCCCTTGTGTTGGACTATTAACATGAAAAACAAAAATGAAAATCTTGTGACACCAGCCTTTTCCTCTTTGCTCTGCAGATTTCTTTCTATATAGTATCTGCCACTATACAGGAATTTATACAAGCACAGTGATGGGACTTCAGTACATCCTTGGGCAGTATATGCATGCAGATCTGTGGCTTCTGTGAACTACATCACATGGAGAATGGGGTGTTAATGCAACATGTAAGCACAAATGCAGGAAATTTGCTGAAAACGTTTTTTTCTTTTTATGGAAATATCTGCCAACCTCAAGTCATATAATTTTGCCAAAACAATTGTCACGAATTGCAATGGGACTTATAGCCAACCTACATCACTGCAGACATGTTAAGTCACACTGTCAAATGTTAGTTTTTTCAGTGAATGGTCATAGGGCCACCAGATGTGTGTATGTGTGTGTGTTTATGAGTGTATGAAAACCTATTGGGAACCCTTATGTGCATAAGAACTGCATCCAGCAATGTAATTCATGTACCGAAAGCTGTTACTTCTACAACTATGAAGCGTGATCATGCAAACTAGCCTTTCGCAACCTGGTGCCCTCTAGATGTTTTGGAGTACAATTGCAAGCATTACTGACCGTTGGCTATGCTGTCTGGGGCTAATAGGAGTTGAAGCCTTTTAGCCCCAGCCAGGACACCAGGTTGAAGAAGGGTGATGCAAACAATATCAACTAGGAATTAAAAACATCATTGGTATAGTAGTAGCACTCCCACTTCATAGTGAAAAAAAACATGTCTCTACAAGGAGAGAGAGAGTGTGCTCATGCAGTAGCCACTCTATATTGCTTTGTTTTTGTCAGCCCAGTGGAATAAAAGAGGGAAGGAACTTCAAAGCTGCATAGGAAGCAATGCAGTTTACTGTGGCCAGAATGCATTTCAGCTTTTCAACCCAGGGGCATGGGGCTCCCCCTGGATTGTCTTACAAATTATTCCGGCAAACACAGTGTACAACGGTCTCAAGCAGTTCTTTTCAGGAAGCCGCTTCAGATTGTTGCCCCAGAGGTGGAGTCTTTAACTCAGAATCCATCAGGCTTCAATAAACTCCATTGTTTCTTGTGCAACATTTAGGTAGCTCCTCTCTTTTGTTTCTTGGACTCTCTCCTTTTTTCATCTTGCAGCCAGTGGAAAGCTGAAGAGTTGCCTGATCTCTCTCTCTCTCTCTCTCCTCCCCCCCCCCCCTTGTAGACAGAAAGAGAAGGCAAACACTTCCGGGGAGAGGGATGACACTATGGCTATTGCATCTGCTCAGAACTCTCTTTCAGTTGCATGGGGATGCACTGATTGCCAGGAGGCAACTTTTGCTTGTCTCAGAATAATTACCAAGCAGCTTAAAATTGGCGCCCACTGTACTTATGTGCCACATTCAACAGATAAGAAGCTTCAATTATGCTTCAGGATGTCCTCAAGCAAGTGCCACAGGGAAACACTCTTACTTATGCCCTAAAAGTGGTAAACATTTTAATTCATGTTTTGCCAGCAAATAATAAGAGTGAGAACAAACCTATGACCACCAACACAGCGAAATGGCTGAAACGATAGGAAGACATTTCAAGTAATTTTAGACAAGCTGATCATTTCAGTTGGTACACCAGGCAGTTTCACTAATAGTAACCTAAACTTAGGTTAAAGTGTTCAGACTAAGGTGGATAGAAGTTGAAAAATGAAATGGCAAGAGTGCCACCAATACCGACTTAATGCAAAATTAGGACATTGTTATTAATCTAATGCATGATTAACTTTTCATTGATTTAATACTGGTTTTAAATATTCTAATCTTGAACCAGTTTAAAATAGAATCACATTTCTTCTAAACCTGTGCATGTTAATGTATACACAATGACATATGAAATATTTAACAGGATGCTTTACAAAAACAGCTTATTTTAGTGCTTCCTCCATTATAGCATATGCTCCATGCCTCAACAATTAGCAATGTGCCAGGAGGATGAAACATAGGAACTTCAACTGCACGAAGTTACAGAACGCAATTACATATCGGATAACAAAAAGATATCCAACAGGCATCAATAATAAAGAGTAGAGGAACAATCTACTGAAAGATTCTCCAAGACAACTAAAATTAATGAGAATTGCGCAAACACATTCTCATGTAGCTCCCCATTCATTTCAATGGAGCTTGAATGGGAAAATGTCTTCATAGAGTCTGCCTTAATATTAAATGTAATCTTTAAACAGATGCATTAATAGGATAATAGCATGGTTCAGATGTACATTTCCATCTTACTAAACCATAGTTTAGCAATGGATGCACACGCTCCTCTCTTCCACAGCATGCTGATCCTGGTTAGCATACAGTTCCCCATTACACCCAAATTGGGGGACTGTGGTTTAATGTCAGTTTACTAAGATTAAGACCTTGGTTACTAAACTGGTATTAATAGTATAATCCTATGCATGCCTACTCAGAATTAAGCCTTGTTGAGTTTAATGGAACTTACTTCCATGTAATTATGTAGATTGGAACCTAAACCATAGATCCCTGTTTCAGACATAAAAAAGGGAACAGTAGTTTAAGCTAATTAGGATCAGTATGCTGAAGAAAGGAGAAGTGAGGGGAGGGATAAGTGTACAGGCCTAATGTTTTTTCTCATCTTGTTAAAATATGGTTTAACAAGCCAGGTATGTATGACCAAACCAGCCTGACAACATTAGCAAACACACAACTTTCAACATTCACATATTCTCTATGTTACTCTTTCTGTCAATGTTGTGAACTTCACTGTAATCCAGTTTTCTGCATTTACACATACATCAAAAAAGACAACAGTGAAGGTTAATTATTTCACTGCTGACCATTTTCTATACTACTTTATAAGATAGTCTCATCACCTGTTACAACCTTTCTGATTATAAAGGAAATAACAATATTAAATACATAATTGAAATAAACTAATATTATCCTATTCACCAATGAGTTAGCGCGATACCCATATTAATGGTTAAAATTGTGTTGAGAACCTTAGCAATCATTCCCATTGCATGCTGGTCTGTTTAACTAATATTAAAATCTCTCTTTATTCAATGTCCTGTAAGTCATCAAAACAAGTCCTGTAAGTCATCACTAAGCACAAATGTTATCACAGAGTCTTTGCTGGTCATGCCTATTGTACAGCATACCTAAGGGCAAGCCAGGCATTAGAAAAGTTTTTGTAGCTGTTTACTGACATAATATTTATATAGCACTTTCCCAATGTCTAAAGAACTTCACATTATCTCAATCATCCTTACAAAAATCCTGATAGGCAGGTCAGTATTGTTATCCACCATAATGCGGATGGGGGGATGGAGGGAGGGGAATGGGAAGGAGCTTGTCTAAGACCACCTAGTAAATTCATGATGCACCCAAGTTTCAATGAGTGTTCCTAGCTCTCATTCTTAGTCACTGTACTCCAAAATAGGAGCTCCACTTTGGCCTAATCCACACCAGCCGTTTATTCCATAATAGTATCGAGGTGGTCCCTACCACACCACATCACCACAGCTGATCCCGTGGTGATCTAGGGACAACCCTTCAGTTTGCCCGGGTTATCGATGACAGCTTTTGTCCTGGTTTTTCCCCACTCTCGTAAAACTCCCAAGGTGCGCAGCTCGTGTGCCCTCCCCTCGCGAAGCTGTTGCTGTTCCTTGAGAATAGTGGGGCTGTGTGAACAGGCAATCAGCTGTGCTGAGCGAGCCCATGGGTCTCGGGGGTGAGGGGGAAAACATTGCTGACACGTTCTGGATGGGTCTCGGGGTCTTTCAGCACCGAGTGTGTTTTAAAACCAAAACAACCCCCACCCCACTCATCTTCGCCAGGATTGCAACTCTGCTCTTGTGCAAGAGTCAGGAGTCATAAAAAACAACAACAAATCGCCCCAGAACTGCTCTCCTTAAATTGCAGGAAAACTCGCTGGCACATGCCCTGTGAGGGACAATCGCTGAAGCAGAAAACTTTGCGATCTTCCCTCCCCTCTCTCGAAAGGGCTCTAGATGTAGATGAGCGCTTTGAAGTACAGCTATACTTCATTCTCCCCCCTATGATTTATTCTGTTTTTAAGAAACCTAATTAACAGAGAATTATTTTAAAACTCATCCGTTCTCATAAACTTTAAAGATGGGTCACTGTTATAATCTTGTAACTACTCAGACATACGGATAAACTAGGCATGGATTAACCCGGTCAAACTATATAAAGCACTGAAATCAGCTAAGATAGCACAATTCATGGTTATACTGACAGGAATGTATTTCCCAGCTGCCATAAAAAAAGAAAAGATATCAGGGTGGTAGAAAGGAACGGAGGACCCAACTGTCCCCTACCTTTAAACTAGCTTAGGAAACATTATTCGGCAATTCCATTTCCTAAAGAAATCCTTTGGGCATAGTTCAACATTTCTTTTTAATGGAATATTTAGACTGTCCTCCCTCTAGGATTGCCAGATGTCTCAGCTCCACTGAACATAATAGATGCCCCTTATTTCAAGAACTCAGCGGTTTTAAAACAATCACTACATTTCCATAGTGGCCCTTAACTGAGACACTTGCATCTGGCAACCTGGATCAATCCATCGTCTATTCCTGAGTTACAACTGACAGTTTTGCTGGTGGAAATTCCCACATTATACCAAAAGTTATAGAGAGCAAAGTTCACCAAAGGAGTGTACAGATTGCTAGCGAAAAAATATGACAAGGAATACCAACTTTTGAAAGAAAGGAAAGTAAGGATACATCCTGGGAGTAAACCCCACTGAATACAGTGGGACATACTTCTGAGAAAACATGTTTGCAATTTCAGAACTAGTGTTCTTGTTGTGACTACAGGAAAACCAGTTTTGAAACTGCAAACAATGCTTTTAAAGGTAGAAAACAAGGAAAAGCTATCTCTCATTGCAGGTTTTATTGGTTGTCTAACTCAGGTTCCTTAAAGTGTGTGTTGCCAAATTAAACAATAATTTTTAAATGTAATTTTGCAAAGCAAAACATAAAGCACAAAACCCAAAGTAACAAGTTTCAGAAACAACAAATATTAGATTTTACATCCAGAAATCTTGTTATTTAATGGTCAAGCCTGGCTTTAATAGAGAGGTTTTATGAGGAGAAACCCAGTTACTACAAGATACAAGGCCACTTGATAATATGTGCTCGCATTAACCAGAATCAAATGTGGAAAATGAGTTTGATGTAACGTGTGAAATGTTTCATTTCAGCACTAAGTGTGTGTTCTTTGGCCTTAAGACTATAAGGCTGGAGTAAGCCCTAGAAGACCTAGATTCAGATCCCAGGTCAGCCTTTAGCCCTGTCTGGACATTCATAAACTGTATCGGTGGAGATTTTGTGAGGCTGTGAGTGCTGGACCTGCTCCCACCACCCTTGACTTTCCCATCTTGAATAGAAAGGTTGGAAGGGAGATTGGAAGATGTTCAGCTGAAAATTGTTACAATCTCCCTTCAAATCTGCTTGCTCAACATGGAAAGGTCAGGGATGTTGGGAGCAGGGGCAATGTAGAAATCCCTGAATGTGGCTTTTAGCTCACTACCTTAAACCAGAGCTCTGCATACACACAGTTTTAACAAACTGAGCAAGCAGGCTTCTTCATTCACTTCAAAGAAGGGGGCAGCTCCAGTGTGTACACTGCGCTGAACCGGAAAGCTGTGATGTGCTCATATGAGCATAGCTGCAGAGTGCTTGAGGACAAGGAGTTGGATCAGGTAATTGTCCCTCAGCTAAAATTCTCTGCAAGGTTGGGGGGGGGGGGGGAGAGACTCTTTCCAAAGTTTTGTTGTAATGAATGACATATGGAAACATTACCCATGTGGAAATTTATGGTTAAAGTAGTGCACTATATAATAGCAGCACTAATTCTGGTACTTTATGCTAACTAATCCCTAATAATGTCTAAGCTTTGGTCCCATTTATTTGCAGTCATTTAGGAATTCAGATAACTTCAGCCACACAACTGGTCACTGCAAATGAAGGAAAGACGTTCCACCCCGCCACCCCACCCACCCCATCAGCCATTCCAAATATCACCTTTAGATTAAAATAAAAATAAATGAAAATGATGACGAAGCTGGAGGTTTCAAAAACCATTATAAATCTTTAAGACTCTGGGATAAGAGATCTTCACTGGAAGGCAAGGAACATCTGGCAGCTTGCACAGAGCTAACCGCACAGAACTAACCACAGGCTTTCCCAGTAAGTGCATTTATTCACTCGCTCACTATGTAGACAGAGGGAAAGAAGAGTCGTGTGTGTGTGTGTGTGTGTGTGTGTGTGTGTGTGTGAGAGAGAGAGAGAGAGAGAGAGAGAGAGAGAGAGAGAGAGAGAGAGAGAGTGAGTTTTTGTGCGTGAGAGTAGATGCAAGTGTGCGAGAGACGTGCACAGAGCGCGCGCACGCACGCACTCACCACCCCATACGCCTTCCCAGCCTCAACTCCGAAATCAACTTTTCCAACTCGACGAAATATTGAGACAAACCAGGACGTCTCCGACTCACCGAGCTTCTCTGCGGAACTCCTGAGCAGCAAAGCAGGGAGGAGTAGGAGGGCGGGAGTAGCCCCCAGCCGCTGGCTGCTACAGCCCATAGCCCCACCGGCCTCACGGTTGCCTTCTCCGCGCCGCCACCTTCCGCTTCTCCCGCCCGAGCCCTTTCAAACACCCGCTGCTGTTACGCCTAGCAGAGGGAGGAACAGCGGCCCACTCCCGCCGGTTCGCCTTCTAGGGACGCGACCTCTCCTGAGGGGATATGCCTCCCACAACCGTGAGAGCAGAGCTGTTCCCCACACGACCGGCGACTTCTCCTCCTCCCGCCGAAGGAAGGAAACGAGGAAGGCAAACGCCACTCTTCCCATTGGACCTTGCGGAGGGGCGGCCCCCCAAGCAGCCCTACCCTCTTCCTCCTGTGGGAGAGGCGAGCTTTTGCTCCAGGACTAACTATCTGAAAAAGAAAAAAATCCACCGCGGTGCTGCGGTTCGAGCCTGCCTAAAAGTCAGCGGTGAACCTAAAAGCACTATTTCCCCCTCATCCGGGGTGGGGGGATCCAGGGCTCCTCAGGTACTCAGCAGTGCGGCTAACTTATTTATTTGTTATATTTTTAATCCGCCCAATAACTAATGTTATCTGGGCGGATTTCAATAGTCAAAAGTCTGAAATGTCATACCAACAGTTAAAAATATAAAATGCAAAAATAAGAGACAACAAGGAACAGAAAACAGCACATGAATAGATAAAGCAGCCATAACAATCTGTAACTATGTCTTTAAAATGCTTGGGACAAAAGAAAGGTTTGCCTGGCATGGAAAAGATAACAACTGAGGCTCCAAGCAAACCTCTTTGGGGAGGTTATTCCATAAAGGGGGTGGCATAACTAAAAGAGCCCCCCCTCTCTTTTGTAGCCACCCACCTAGCTTCCTTCAGCAGGGCCCCCCAGAAGAGGCCTCTGAAGATGACCCAAGTGGGTACATGCAGGAGGAGATATAATTTGGACTTAATGGGCTTGTTCCCCCCTCAGCTTTTATGGTTATATGTGCTTCTTCACTTACTTCAAAATGAGGTGAAGCAGCCTTGCTATGTTTGTGGGCCCTTCTACTCGTTTTGCTGAGTGGACCCTGGACTTCTGCCCAAAGTCCTGCCACGATTGCCCCACTGCGGAGTTTGAACACTCATCTATATAAATAAAAATGAAAAAGACCGTTCGTTACTGTCGTTGTATCTCCAAAAGTTCTTCACCAATTGCTTTGAAATTTTGACACAGCGTTGCATTAGAATACGCGAGCGTTGTTATGTAACTATGTTCTCTATGGGGTCAAAGGTTTGTCTTAAAATCGAAGAAATAGGCCTCCTCAAAACCAGTCCTGCTGATCATTGTGACATCGCCAACCAGTAGGCCAATCCACTGCCTCTGCCTCCTCTCCTATTTGCATATTCTCTCGCAATTGGCTGAGTGAATATAGATGTCACACCTGTGTCAGTTACACGTTCAGATGAAAGGTAACTGCCAGGAGTTTCCAGTAACCTCCTCACTGTAAAAACATGCTTTTATATCTCCGAAAGTTCTTCACCGATTGCTTTGAAATTTTGACACAGCGTTGCGTTCGAATACGCGAGCGTTGTTATGTAACTATGTTCTCTATGGGGTCAAAGGTTTGTCTTAAAATCAAAGAAATAGGCCTCCTCAAAACCAGTCCTGCTGATCATTGTGACATCACCAACCAGTAGGCCAATCCACTGCCTCTGCCTCCTCTCCTATTTGCATGTTCTCTCCTATTTGCTCTTATAGTGACATCACCAACCAGTAGACCAATCCACTGCCTCTGCCTTCTCTCCTATTTGCATGTTCTCTCCTATTTGGTCTTATAAGTCATTGTGACATCGCCAACCAGTAGGCCAATCCACTGCCTCTGCCTTCTCTCCTATTTGCATGTTCTCTCCTATTTGCTCTTATAAGTCATTGTGATATCGCCAACCAGTAGGCCAATTCACTGCCCCTGCCTCCTCTCCTATTTGCATATTCTCTCACAATTGGCTGAGTGAATATAGATGTCACACCTGTGACAGTTGCACGTTCTGAAGAAAGGTAACTGCCAGGAGTTTCCACTAACCTCCTCACCGTAAAAACATCCTTTTTAAAAAACCAAACAGTAGGCCAATCCACTGCCTCTGCCTCCTCTCCTATTTGCATGTTCTCTCCTATTTGCTCTTATAGGTCATAGAAGCAATAATCTTGACAGGACCTTTCAAAGGTGAAGATGTCCTCATTCCTCGCATTCCTATGATTCCAACAGATATGCCATTTCAATTTAAGAGATTGCAATTCCCAATTCGATTGGCGTTTGCAATCACCATCAACAAAGCTCAGGGCCAATCTTTAGAATTGTGCAGTTTAGATCTAGACAGATTGCTTCTCACATGGACAATTATACGTTGCGTGTCCTAGAGTCGGCAAACCAGACAATCTCTATATCTACACAGACAATGGAACAACTAAAAATATTGTATATCCACAAGCATTGTGAAATTAAACATATTAGAAACATCCACTTTGTCTTTTTTTTCTTTTCAATTTAACCAGACTGAGCCACAGCAACGCGTGGCAGGGTACAGCTAGTGAAGAATAAATCACTGCACATTGAAAACTAGCTTGTGGCTGAGAAACTTCTCTTCTACATCCTGTTTTCTTTTTAAAGGTCAGGAGATTTTTACACGCAGGTTTGCAATGCCATTGCAAAATAACATTGATGTATATACACCCCAGGAACAGTTTTAGCACTTCATCAGCTGTTTGTGTATACTAGTTGGTTTGCTTAAAAACCAGCAGCAGCAGCCCTGTCCAGGGGTGCTTCCAGACAGATTGCTCCTAATGTTACTCATCCGAAGACATTGTACAACTGTTCTGTCTTTTCCTCCTTAATTTATTAAGGAGGAAAAAAGGTGGAAGAAGAGGTTGCAGATCATGTCACCTGGAACCCCTGTAAAATTCTTTGAATAAGGCAGGCCAACAGTAAAAAAACGCACGCCTGGAAGCAACCCAGGTGCCTGCCTGGTCATCTTGTATATTTCTAAAGAAACAGATCTTACTAAAACACCCTAAGTATTCAGTACTCTCTCTGTACTGCCCCTCTACTGGCTGCCCCTGGATGCTCTCAACTGCGCAAGGAACTGCGGAGTTTTTCAAACAATGTGTGTAAGCAGAACTGGCAAATCCATATTTATCTACCTTTGATCTGGTGGATTGCTGCCACAATAAAAAGTGCAGGGTTAATGTATTTTGTTTCTGTCTGTTGCTATTATAACAAGGAGCAATGCCTATCCCAGGAGCATATTATTTTTTAATAATTCCTTCATTTTTCCAGACTTGTCTTCATTGTTCATACCATAGTTAATTTTCTCCTGCTTGAACTTTCCTGGGCTGAAATAAATACCTGGCTGATACTTAACATACCATTTTATCCGGTCATTATTCCACATCAGTGAGAACAAATCCCTGTCTCCTGACCGGTTTAGTGAAGTATCTCATGCATGACTGTCTTTCCGATCTGTTCCAGTTTTTAACAACCTTGTTTTCGTGACCTCTTCTATAATCTGCAGAGATGCATATTGATCTTGAGCCAAACTTGTGCTTTGTCATATTCATTTTTTAAATCCCTGTTTGTATAAAACACTGTAAAAAACAACAACCCAGAGTAGGCTAAATATAAGGCAATTATAGTGTATTGCTTAAGAGAGCAAGCAAGAAAGGAGAAAATAATTTTGAGTTTCACAGTCCTCAGGCATTTCTGTATACTTTCTTTGCAGAAATTCTAAATAAGTGTCAGTTCACTCATGCAAGCCAATTACTCCCCCCCCCTTTGCATCAGAAGTATAGGATCATATGGCAAAACTTCAGTATTAAGATAAGAAAAAACTGTAGTCATTCCTGGGTTTGCAGCAGCATTTTGTCCATCCACCGCAATCACAGAAATGGTTGCAGACTCTCTGTGTACACCCCTGTCACTGGTTTACACTGGGGTTTCTCCACATAACTCATGGTAGGGAAATTATAGTTGGTTGGCATGTATGAAGCAGCCCTAAGCCAATGATTCCAGGGGAGTAGCTGTATAGACATTCCTTCTTTTTTCACTAAACACAAAAAGTCTGTGGCACCTTAAGGACTAATTTATTGCAGTGTGGGCTTTTGTAAGCAAGAGCTTAAGTGCTGTTTCAGGGGGTGATATGATCTTTAGGAAACCTTGGCAAGGCTTCCATCTCCAGGGACTGCTTTACTTTCTGTGCATTTCCAAGGCAACTCCATATGACAAAAGGACTAGGATGTTATGAGACACACAAATCAGGCTAGCTGGGCTACAGCTTGTAAGTTTCCCTGATGGTCCTGATATACCTGTGTCTGTTAAAATATTGCTTGTTGTAAAGAGATCCAAGGTTGAAGAAACCTCGTCAAGACAAGACAGGGCGAGCAAAGGAAACTAACTGTAGAACTGGGAGCCTGTGTTGGCCCATACTAGGGGCACGCCCAACATTCAATAAGGGGCTCCCTCAAGGAATGAAAGCCATCATTCTCCAGAGCTCCTTAACAGGAAACAAGTGTTGTTCTGATCCTGACAGGTTCCCACAGCCTGTCCACTGCCAACTCCAACTGGGCCAAAATAGATCTGTCAGCCAGCCTAACACTACCCCAGCCTAGCCAAATTTGCTTTCCATGATGACTTGTCCAGCAAATACTTCCTTTTTATATACAATTTACCAAGCACTTTCCTACTTTTTAAGGCTCCCAAGGCGAACTGCAATTAATCACAGATAAAAACAACAACATACACACTAAATGCTAAAGCAACAATATAATATCATTCAGGAGATACCAACACTACAGCATTATTTTGTGAACCGACCAGGGAGCTTCGGCTGTTGGGCGGTATAAAAATGCAATAAATAAAAATAAATATCAATTTCAGCTAAAGAAAAACACCTGGGAAAATGAAAGATTTTCACTCTGTTCTTGAATTCTAATAGTGAGGTGGCTATAGGGAGAGCAAAGCCTGCAGTCACCCATTTATCAACGTCTGACTAAAGTTGCTAAATGGGTTTGAAGCTCAGATAGAAATGCAGGTTTTGCTCAAAAATATTATTTTTTAAAGTAAGAGCGCCTCACACATTCAGGTAGTGTGTTTAAAAAACTTTACAGCTTTATAAGTAACTCGGGAAGAGGTATTTAAAAACAACAAAAACAATGCCTGTTTCAAATCCCATTGCCAACAGAGAGACAGTAATATTTAAAAACAGGAGCAATGACCACAAGTCTTTGAGCATCATCACACAGGGGGAAATCGTGTTTCCTTACCATCACTACTACATACTTCCTCATTCTTCATGGAGGAGAAAGAGGAAGTTAACAAAGACCACGTGGCCTTTCAGAGGCTGTTATTGTGCCGCTTTTCCTGCACACAGCAGGAGATTGCAGCACATTTCATTTTGTAAAAAAAGTCAGATTTAAAGGGGTCTGTCTTGCTGTGGAAAAACAAGTGGAAGGAGCGGGAGGCAGATGATGTCGTCTAAAGGACGCATGCACATCCGTAAGTGGGCAGTAGCGACTGTGAGATAAAATGCTCATCTGATGAAGCTCTTTGTGCTGTTAAATAGTCACATGGGCAGGATCTACACTTCTGCTTATAACGGTTTATAATGGTTTTGACAACTGTTCAAGCCCAGGACACATTACATATACAGTTTTCAAAACGTTTTTAAAGTGTTGTATCCTGCTTAGTGTAGATTGGGCCCATGCATGGTTTCTGGAGTCCCATGTTTTTGTTTTGTTTTTCATTTTTGTTTCTTTTCCATTCATTTCAATGAAATATTAATTTGAAAGAACAATTAGTGTGATAAAGTATTGGATGCTTTAAAAAAAAAGCAACAACAACAACAAAAGACTCTACTTCTTTAAGAACTGAATATAATCTTAATATCTTGTCCCACATTTCATAAGAAGGGTTGCAGCCATCAGGAATGTACTATTCTTGATTTTGAGCACCAAAACTCAAACCAGATTGTATAATGTTATAATGTAACAATATTACCATTGAGCATGCACGAAATATCTTCTTCTCAGTACCCACTGCAAGCAAGCAGACATGCCTTGGCACCTATTGCTTAGAAATGTTACTGTATGTGCTTCATTTCATACACAAACAATGTTGATTATCAACTAGTTTTCCTTTGCGGCCATTTTGAGAAAAGGATGAGGAACAACACTCAATCCCCATTGCCTAAAACAGCCTTCCAGCAGTTGTCATTCTCCCTACTACACCATATTTGCTTTTAGGTTAGCAAACATAGGCGTGTGCAAGGGGTGTGCAGGGTGTGCCCAGGCATACCCTAATGTCTCAAGCAATAATGTCTCTCTGCCAGAAGCCATGTTTCAAAGACGCCAGGAAGATGGCCCCCGAAGGCTAATATTGCCTCCTTCAGCCAGTGTCACCACAAAGCCCCACCAATGCTGGGCTTGAGGAGTGTCTCCTCATTCCCACCCCTCCTCACCTGCAATGGCTCTTCCCTGGTCAGGCAAGCTGAACATGGAGTAGGGCATCGGGGTCTACAGTGTTGAATAAATAAATGAATAAAAATAATGTCCTTTATGATTGAGTAAAATGTTCACCATCTGTGAACCGCCCAGAGAGCTTCGGCTATTGGGCGGTATCGAAATAAATAAATAAATAAATAAATAAATAAAAATTCTTAGCATGTTAAGAAAAATTCTTAACATAGATCAGAATGTCTTGGATTTATGCCACTGAGGTGCTGCTGAAGTGAATTCTGTTGCAAAAATGACGGTGACTAGTTTATTAGTAATGTGTGTTTTTTAACAGTGTGCTAGACAGAGCTAAAATACAAAGATGACATGGATAATATCTTCTCCTTCACAGAAGATAATATACCTACATTAGGGAAAATCTGCTGACCCTGTACATGCACCCAACATGACCTGCATGTTTTGCTCTTCAGGGCATAGTCACCCCATGGCTATCTGATCAGCAAGAATCTTTACAGTGAAGGCACAGCAAGTCATATTTGCACTTCCTGGAATAATGTTAGCATGGAGTTCTTCCAGGCTGTGCAATTCCTATTTAAGCAGACACATTTGATTATGCATCAGCCCTCATGCCTTGGGTAAAAGCATGGGTAAAATGCAGACATAGCCTTAGGTGATACAGATTGAACAAAAGTGGCTGCAATCTCCAGTTATGTGTTCTCCCTCCTTTCTTCCCCCACCCCTAGCTGCCCCACTGAGCTGAATTATGACTCCTCTTTTCACTTCACTGATTCCAGAGAATGTTTTTTCTTTATGCATGCATAGAATTAGATAGATGGAAGGATAAAAAAGCATCCAGTTTGTTTGTTTTTTTTAAAATTGCTTTTAACTCCAAAGTCTAATTTATGGCATGTCGCAGTGCCACCTAGTGGAAAGGACAATGAATCTTGAATTGAGTTGCCAGCTCACGGGGGGGGGGGGGGAGAGAGAGAGACTTCTAGTCCAGTTGCCAGATTGTGTGCATACTTTAGACCTGATACAGCACACTGCACAGTTAGGAATCTGCATTAGAAGACACAATCAGTTCACAGGATGAGAAGAACAGGTGAGAATCTTAAGTGGATTTGTCACAATCCAATCTTTGCAGTATAAAACAGTAAAAGCACAAGCTATTTCATGTGCATAAAGAAACGTTCTGCCCCCAGGTTAGAGACTGGAAGTGATTAGGACATCAAGTAAGACCGCACATAACAGCTTGAAAAGGATCCACTCTGACCCAGTGCCAAGGACAGAAGCATTTATGACAAGCAATGTCATAAAAGGTTTACTGTTGTCCAACTAAAGAATGATTTATGTAAATCTCATAGTGCTGTAAGTTTTACTCCTAAAATGAACCAGTGTTCACTGCAGTTTGATTTCGCTAAACATTTGATTACCAGAATGAAAGAAAATGAGTAATATAATGCTTCACAATTCATTCCATGCTTCCCCCTCTCTCCCCCTTTTTTTAATTTATTAGATTTCCTGAAGCAATTTAGTGTTATCGGTTTCTATGAAGCACAAAGAGGCATATCCTAGAGCAATGAAGCTGTGCTTATCATTTTGGAGTTCTCATATGAAAAGACCAAGTAAAATAATCATGCCTAAGATAACATTTGGGCTGATTGTCACTTGAAGGTTAATAATTACCTAACAGTTCCTTGTTACAAAAGACAGATGGGGCTTTTATCTTGACCCTCTATGATCTAAGTGGTCTCATAAGAGGAGCCCAAAATAAATCAATAAAAGAACAGGACCCATAGCAGAAGATGGATTCACTCAACCCACCAAAGCTGCTGTTGTCATTATTGATAATATATATTGTACTTTTAAAAAGTAGAAGGATTTATCGTCAGTGTTTTATTCATGTTTCTAACTTTGTTATAGTTTTTTGCTGGTGTAGCCATTTATATATGTGGCACTTTGTGCCAACTCCAACCCCTTCCACCTGTGGAAGAAATTTGGTATGGGAGGAAGGAGATCACCAGTCACTTTCTCTGGCTAATAAGGAAACATTTAGGCAGCCTGTATAGGAAACATATAGGCCTTAGCTAGACCTAAGGATTATCCCAGTCAAATGGAGGGGTCATTGGCTGGGATCCCCTGCGTGTCATGTGGATGTACAGGGATGATCCCGGGGCGATCCCAGGATATAGGCCTAGTCTAGCCATGGCCATAGTTGATGCTAGTAGGTTTAGATGGGGCAGGGTGTGAACATATCGGCACTGTCCCCAGGTATGTATTCTTAAGAGCAACATAATGTGCTATTGTAGCTCCAGGATATCATCCAAAGCAAGTTCCATGATCACAAATGTATTCTTCGGAATCTCAGAGATCATGAAAATCCACATGTTCGTGAAGGCTGAATCTAGTTCAGCTGGCCAACTTGGTCAGAATATGGTGTTCACCAGTTGAGGCTGTGGATGTACTAAATCAGTGCCTGGCGGAGACCAGGGACTGGATGAGGGCTAATAAACTGAAGCTCAATCCAGATTGGACTAAAATGCTGTTAGTGGCTGGTTCTTCTGATTGGATTGAGGGTGCTCATCTGGTTCTGGATGGGATTGCACTCCCCTTGAATAAGCAGGTGGGGTTCTTCTGGAGCCATCTCTGTTACTTGAGCCTCAAGTGGCCTCAGTGCCATGGATTGCCTTCTACCACTTTGGGCTGGTGCCCAGCCATGTCCCTATCTGGGCAGGGATAACCTGGTTTCTGTAAACTGTGCTCTGGTAATCTCCAAATTAGATTATTTCAATGCACTCTACTTGGGACTGTCCTTGAAGACTGTTCAGAATGCGTTGGCCATATTAATAATGGAGACCAAAAGGTCTGAGCATAGAAGAACAATTCTGGCCTGATTGTGTTGGCTTCCTACATGTTCCCAAGCCCAATTCAGGGTGCTGGTTTTAACCTTTAAAGCCTTACATGGCTTGAGACCACAATACCCAATGGAATGCTTCTCCCGACCTGAACATCTGGGGCCTTCCTCCAAGTGCCAGCTCCAAGGGAGGCTGGGAAGGTGGCAACAAGAGAGAATGAATTCTCCATGGTGCCCCACAACTATGGAATGAGTTCCCCACTGCGGCCTGCCTGGCACTGACACTATCATCTTTTCAGTGCCAGATTAAGACTGCCCTCTACTCCCAGTCATTTAAGGGCATATGATAGAGCTTCTCTATCTGCTGTCTTGAACAGGACTATTATGGGGAAATTGTTTACTCTACTCAAATGGTTTTTTTAGTTGCTTAAATTGTTTTAAATTTTATGTGTTAAAATATTTTAGACTGTTTTTATCATAATGTCATCTTTTTATGAATTGATGTAGACCGCCCAAAGAGCGTCAGCTATGGGGTGGTATAGAAATGCAATAACATGAAATGAAATGAAATAAATGAATAATAAAGCCAGAGACATGGGTTTGAAGCCAGGAGGAATGGATATGGCCTAAGAGTAAGTTGGACTTAATGGGGCATTCTTTTGTGGTGCAAAGAAAGCAAGGAGTGGGAGGTGCATGGGAAGCAAACGATGTCATGAGAGGGACCCGCAAAGTTCTCTAGGAAAGCAGTATGTGGAATGTGCCCCAACAGTTATCAGTGCACTTCAGTACTGCTATAAAGCAGTAGTGTAGATATAGCCTTGGTATAAGTCTGCTTTCTGTTAGGATCTGTTGCCAGTGGCTAGAAATGGTTCAGAGGAAGTATTTCTCTGACAGCTACATTTTGGGAACAAAAATGAAACAGGAGTTGTAATCAAGTACCAATGCAGCAATATTGAACCTTGATGCCACACCAGCAGGAGGCCTTGGGGGTTGGCCATAGGGCACCATTTCTACCGCTGAACAAAATCAAGATTTTAAATCCTTGTCATATGAACTACAGCAGTGGAGCATTGGAGGACAAATCCGTCTACTGGACAGTCTCTTAGGCACAAATCTAAAGTCACATTTGCCCCTCCTCCACCATAAATGTTATGAATTCAGTCATTTCTGTAGTGCCGTATTTGGTCATTTTAAATAACTAAATTAATTGCATTTGATGAATTCAGTCTTACAGAGATCTTGTGAAAATCTGGCAAGAGTTGTAGGTGGCAAGGCCTTTCCAATCCACGCTGGAGTTAAGAGCACTTATTGCTTCTGAAATTCTATTTAAACTATGTTATACTTGTCTCACATTGCACTTGTCTCCAAAAGGATATGAGGTGAGCCCTCTTGTGGTCACCATGTGTAAACTACCTTAATAATTTACCAAAGTTCCACATGATCCTTCTGTCTTTGAGAAAGAAAAAGAGGTACACTTAAAAAGAAATAGCTGAAATTGCAATGACAACAACTCACTTGTAGTCATTTGTACTCTGCTACATAAATTTTCGGATATGACCTTCAAAATACTTAGATCCATGCAAGCCAAAAAGCACATGGGAATAGGTCAACAGAACTCGTCCTCTGGGTAGCATAACATCCAGCTTGCAAAAGAACATGCTGCAGTTCACCTGAAGGAAGAAGATATGACACCTGACTGTTCCTCTGAGGTAGGGCTTCTTCATACTAGTCCAGCCTTCCCCAATCTGATGCTGTCCAGATGTGTTGAATTGCATTTCCCATCATTCCAAGGTAGCTGGGAGTAATACGAGCTGCAGTCCAATGTAAGTGGAGGACACCAGGTTGGGGAAGACTGTACTATTCAAATGAGGGACCAGAATCCAAGACTCCATTGTGTCTCCAATTGTCTAAGACCCCTAAATTCTCTGAAAGTTTATGGCAGAGTTGACAGAGTTCCAGGCTCCTTGCCAGTGGCCTTAGCTAGACCAAAGGATTATCCCAGGCAAATGGAGGGGTCGTCCCTGCCTACTCCCGGGATCCCCTGTGTGTCATTTGGATGCACAAGGATGATCCCGGGACAATCCCGGGATATAGGCCTGGTCTAGCCATGGCCAGTGTCTTGCTAGATTTGCAGCTGCTGCTGAAGATCTGGGGGCTGTCTAAATGCCCTATTTACCCTGTGGTGGCTGTGCGGTGGCGCGGAGTCTGTTGTATAATGCAGCTGCCAACTTGCAGCCACCACAGAGCTTTTTCCTGAAGCTGCAGGTTTAAAAAGTCATGGGCTTACCATGACTTTCTTTTACTGCGAGGTCAGCACTGTTTACCCACCATCTATCACTTCACTTTGGCTTTGAGCTGGAGGTGTTCTGCGGGGGTGGATTGCGACCAGTGATTCGTTGCCAGAAGAGCAGGAAGGCTAGGCAGATGGCAGGCCTGATGAGCTGAATGGCTGCCAGAAAGCCCGTGCTTCCTCCTGCCATGGGGGTTAACTGCCCCTACCCAGTAGTTGCAATGCTGTGAGGTTTTAAGGGAAAGTGGGGCCAAAGCAGCGCTGTGAAGACATGCTCCTGCCACTCACTAAGGTTGCTTCACTCATTAGCTGCTCAGAAATGCAGATTCTTGTAAGTAGTAACATCATATGAATGCTAATGGATTGCAAGCCTGGCCATAGACTTGCATGTTCCCGGAGTTTGAGTGGTATCACCAGTTAAAGCCTGGGAAAGTTGATGGAGAGATGCTGCTGATCAGAGTAGACCAAGGATGCTGAACTTGGTTGGGCTGGGGGTCAGATAACACCACCACCCCGGCCTTCTGTGGGCCAGATGACATCAGTGGGCACAGCCACACACACTGATGTCATTCAACCACACCTTGGCAGGACCTACACTACTGCTTTAAAACAGTTTATAACAGTAGTGACAACTGTTGGGGCCCAGTACACACACCATATACAGTTTTCAAACCGTTTTCAAAGTGTCACATCCTGCTTAGTGTATATCTGGCCCTTGTCCCATTTTAGCTTTTCTCTGTCCTGGTACAGAATCCAGCCATTCATGTCCTTGTTGGGGTTAGACAGTCAGATCCTATTACACCAATTCTGAACCAGTGGCATTGTTTGCCAATTCAAAGGGCTGATGCTGGCCTTTAAAGCCCAAAATGGTTTAGATCCAAATTATTTAAAGTTCCTCCTAAGCTGTGTGAACCTGCTTATGCTTTAAGATATTCTATGACCTGCCACTAAGATCAGTATGTTTGGTGGGCAAATGTACCCTATAGAATTTCCTCCTGAAAGATATACAGCAGCTGACTCCATCTGTGGCTGTTTTCAAATGAGCTTTTCAAACACACTTGTTCACTGTAAAGGCTTTTATGCTATTTGATGCTGTTAGACATTTCAAATTGCATTTTGTTTTAACTGGCTTATTTTAAAACTCTTTACATATAAAGAGCTTTCGTAATTTGATATTGAATGTTATGGATTTATATTATAAGCTGCTTTGGGACAACCACAGTCCTGAAAGGTAGCTAAGAAATATACAAAATAAATAAACAAAAAGGTAGGCATGAGGTGAACATCTCTGGGGTGTGGGGGAGGGGCACCACTGAAAAGGCTATCTATGCTATACCATCTCCTCCTCATTCCCCCCCTTTTCTGTTGCTGAACTCTGCATGCAAAACCATCTCTGAGTTGAGCCTTGCCTAAGATCTGATTTAAAGGACATTCTCCCTAACAATTCCCGCACACTTAGGTCCTCTGGGAAGAATTTACTTCAGTCAGTGAAAACTAGGCTGACAACCATTACCCAGAGGACCTTGTCTTCTGCCACTCCCAGACTGTGGAATGGCCTGCCGGGAGAGATCCGCCAACTCAATAGTCTTTCTAAATTTAAAAAAGCTATGAAGAGTGATCTCTTCCGGCAGGCCTACCCAGTCGAATTTTAAGATGTCTAGTAGTTTTTATATGTTTTTAATCAGTTTTATATATTTTATAGAATTTTTATATTTGATGTTGTTTCCTGCCTCGATCTAGAGGGAGAGGCGGGTAATAAATTTATTATGATTATTAACTTATAAAATGAATGTAAATTAAATGTAGGTTCAGTCTTAGCTGAAGCACAGAACCCAGATACAAGTCATGTTTCTGTTGTGGTGATATCTTTTGTATCTTCTAAATCCCACTTAATTAACTAGCTTATCTCAGTCATTGTGAGTTGACTGCTTTATTACAGGCAGCAGAACACACATCGTGGTTAAAACCCCCGCTGAGTGCTGGCCAGAGAGAAACTCTAATAAACCAAAGAGTATGTCAAAAGACTAAATTTATGTTGCATCTTATGATGTAGGTTTGCATTGCAGATTACCAGCTGTACATCATCCTCAGAGATTAATATGTGTCATATTGTGGAAAAAATCTGTCTATCTATTTTTGTGACCAATGGAAGGAAGGGTGTTAAATTACTCGGTGACCCTGGAGTATGAATACTGCACATTTTTTCTTTGCCTTAATGTGTCCAGAAGAGGAGATGAACAGCTTGCAGACAGAGATGAGTGTGGAGTGGCATTGCAGGGGGAGCGGTGTCAGAAAGGGCTAAGGAACATTAGTTGAGTAGAGGACAAGGAGAGAAAACAAGGGACAAAACTCTCCGTGAAAGCAACAATTTGAGATGGCATTGCAGGCAAACATCTTCTATAATAATGTCTCATATGTCTGCAGGTCCTGTTGGATGTCTGTCGGTCCACTTTTGCCTCTACAACCATTTTACTCAAATGGGCAGTAGCGATACTGAGGGGGAATTTTTTTCTCTCCCTACCAGAAAGAACGAACGCTCAGATCCAACTGCCTGAGGCTCTGGGACTATAGAAGTAAGGGGGAAAGACACTGGGGCCCCATCCATTGCTCTGGCCCCATCTATCATTATTATTATTATTATTTATTTATATAGCACCATCAATGTATATGGTGCTGTACAGAGTAAAACAGTAACCTGTAGAAACAAGAGCCACCAACTGCTATTCAAGCAAGAATACCGGTAAGGGAAGAGCCCTAGCTAAGTGGGACAGAGCACACGCTTTGCACGCAAAAAGTCCCCATTTCAATCCCCAGCTTCTCCAGGTAGGATGAGGAAAGGATCCTGCCTGAAACCCAGTTAGTGTTGACAATGCTGGATTAGATAGACCAAAAGACTGACTCATTGGGCCTGTTCAGACAACATGCTAAGCTATGGTTAGTCTGCTAACCTTTTTGCAGCAAATGGTTAGTGAATATGTTTAAACCAAGGTTCACACAACACACTAAGCCATAATGTTTAGCTCAAAGTGCTTAACAACCATGGCCCTGTTTCAGCCAACACGCTATACCAAGGTGGTTAAGCATTTTGAGCTAAACTTTATGGCTTAGCATGTTGTGTGAGCCATTCCTAACCATGGTGGCTACATAACCATGGTTTAAACACCCTCACTAATCATTTTCTGCAAAAGGGTTAGCGGCCTAACCATGGCTTAGAGTGTTGTCTCAACAAGCCCAATAAGATAACTTCCTTTGTTCCTAAAAGAAGATCAGCCTTGCCCAAAGTGCATTTAAATGCCTTAAATTATAGTTCCCTGCTCTGATCCCTGATCTGGCCTTGATTTTCCTCCTGTTCTTTTGCCTCCATTCCCCTTCCCTTGTGTGTCTTGTCATTTTAGTTTGTAAGCTGATAGTACAGTATGTGCTGTCTCTCTCTTTTTTTAATTGACGCGAGCCGCTTTGGGAGAAAGTAGTTGTCTGAAATTATTTTCTTGTTGTTTGTTAAATATCTCTGTGTGTATGTGTATGTGTGCATGCCTATGTGTTTACATGTAAATGGCTTATATTATTTGCTATTGTATTTTGTATAGAAATGTAATAAATGAAATGAAAAGTGGGATAAAAATGCAGGGAATAAATAGAAAGAAAGAAAGAAAGAAAGAAAGAAAGAAAGAAAGAAAGAAAGGGATCTTGCAACCGTTCAGTCATGAATAGCACCCCTGCCCCCCCCCAACCAACAAATCCTTCTTCTATCAAGGAACTAGCATCAGTGCATTTGGGAAATCAGCCCATTATATCAGTTCCCAGCCACACAAAAAAGTCTATTTATTCATGTCCCTCCTGTCCACTTCAGTGGGCCTTGTATAGGAGAGGTTCCTGGTGGATAGTGCCCATTGCACCCTTTGGGGTGGGTGGGCAACCCACATGCCAAAAGTCATTTCAAAAACACCCCAACTGATTTAGTGTGTTATCAGACAAGTGTTTTATTGCACGCTTGTTACTCAGCACTCATGGATTTTTGCAGGTCCTATTCACAACCTTGTCTGCAGCCTGCGTGCGTCCTGCCCCTTCTAGCCTTCTTTGCATGACAAAAAAAGACCCCGATAAATCCAAATTATTTTTGAGACAGAGCTATTTTGTACTGTGAGCAGAAGAAGCAACATTGTTTACTTCCTCTTTCAAAAGAGGAAGTAATGAGGGACAAGCAGAGGTGGAGAAGTGACAGTAAGGAAGCATGATTTTCCCCTGTGTGATGATGATCTTACATTCCTTGATGTCACTGATTCAATGAGAGAGAATCTGATTTTTTAAAATAAATAAAGGGACTAAAGCTATGCTTTATTCTGACCACACAGTGTCACTCTCGTTCCATATCTAGTTTAAGTGGGCAGAGGCACACGCGGGGCTGGAGTGGGGTGTCATCCAGAAAAGAATGGAAAGCATTTTCCTGTGAAAATTATTAGGTTATGATCATAAAATCATATATAAAAAAGGAGAATAGGATCTTGTCTCAAAGTGGTTCAATCATACACAGATCTTGGTTATAATATTAAAGCATGTCCTTTTTATGTGACTAGCTTTCCAAGATAATTAATCTTTTTATAATTTCTATACCAATGACCAACACTTTTGAGCACTGTTATTTTTTGGAAGATAAGAAGCCATAATCTCTAATATAATGGCAGGGCTTTGGAATTTATCTCCAAAAAGAGCTCATTAGTGCCTGAATGCTGAGGAAGGTGCTATAGAAGTGACAGTGTGAAAACACACACACACACACACACACACACACACACACACACACACACACACGAGAGAGAGAGAGAGAGAGAGAGAGAGAGAGAGAGAGAGAGAGAGAGAGAGAGAGAGCGCTTTTATTTTAGACAGAGTTCCATTATAAAAGAGGACAAAAAATCAAAGTCAAATGTAAGTAAAATTTCCCTGGAATATTCAGAAACCTGGATTCCAGAATGCTTTTAATCTTAATTATGAGTCTGCTAGAAGAAAGTTTAAATAATATTGAATAAAGGATGCTACTTGTGTCCTACCCAGCTATGATATTCTGGTGCTATATCAATAATAATTACAGCTCAGCCTTTATGAGAACGCAATGCATGTTTCAAATATTTGTATTGCATTGCAGTCTTTTAAATTTAATCTTTGCATTGTATCGTATTCTTCTGACCCTTTGTAATCTGTCCACGGAACTCTTGTTATTGGCCAGATAAAAAATATAATAAATATATAAGAGTAATGTGAGTGTTGGTTTGTTTTCAAAGAAAGCCATTCTTGTTTAGGTCAACACTTTCAGTTTTCAGGAAAGTGAGGCAGTGTTTGGATTGGAACAGCAGTGAAACATCAGCAAGGTCCATTGCCCCCCCTCTCCCATGCCCGGCCACCAAGGCAATATCATGCTTATGATATGTGAAGGACTGACAGCAGTGGTATGGTTAAGCATACTTGATGCTGTATAAGCTTTCATGCCGGCATACTTTCCTGGTGCTGTAAGTTACCAGTACAAGAGTCCTGTGAATATATGGAGGCATTGATCTGCCTATGATAAAGTTGAGAAGCTTAGCGGTTTTTCCCCCCTGTTGTCAATATAAGTCTTTACAAACCTCTCTTTTTTTCAAGTGCCATATGCCTTAAATAAACACCTATCTGCTTAGGAAGAGATTCTCCCTCCTCACCCCCACCTTGCCGCCTTTATCTGAGGTACCAGAAACTGCCATGGTTGGCAGAAGGGATGCTGGGTAATCTGGATATGTGCTAGAACATTTTCTTGCAAGGAGGTTGTTGTGTCTAGTGGAGGCTGGTGGTTTTGGTGTTAGTGGGGCTTTGATTCTATTCTGGGTTTTAGTCAGAACTAGCTAGAACTCTAAAGGAGCTAACCAGGATGCTGAACCCATTTTGGAGGGGGTGGGGTTCAGCACCTTGGATAGCTCCTTTAGAGTTCTGACATTAGCGCTTACGTCTGTGTGGCAGAAGCTGTCGTTCACATTGGGCAGGGCTGTTAGTATGAAGAAGTTTGATGCATGAGTTTAATCTTTATGTGAACATGGAAGGGCCATAGCTCATCCATGGTAGGGCACATGTCCCAAGTTGAATCTCAGGCATCCCCAGTTAAAGGGGGAGGAGAGCAGGGAAGACTTCTGCCTGAGATGCTGGAGAATTGCTTTTAGAGTAGACAATGCTGGCTTGATCATGGACACAAGGCCTGACTCAGTATAAGGCACCTCCATATATTCACACGGATCTTCTCTGTTCAATAGCTGACCATTTAAGGGAATCTGCTCTTTGCCTTGCCTTCTTGGGTGGGTGAGATTACTCAGGGTGTCTTAGGCTAGATCTACGCTACTGCTTCATAGCGGTATTGGAGTGCACTCATAACTCTTGGGGCACAATATGTATCCTATATATTGCTATCGCAGTATTATTTCCTGCTTTTTTCCCCACATTATCCAAAATACTGCAACAGATGTTATCATGTGGCTATGACGTATAAATGCCCAAAAGGGATATACCATTACCATGGTGGGATTGTAATGATTTGACACAAGGTGTAGATTTGGCCTGTGTTACTGAAATATATCATGATGAGAAAGACACACAGAGGATGTGAAACAAACATCTACTACTTTAATAAATAAGGCTTATTGAGAACAGGCCATGCAGCACACTACTACGCATTGTGCTGAACGGAAACTGAAACCACAGTTCCTGAGAACTAACTCTGACACTTCCTCGTATGGCAAGCCAGGAGGGCCAATACACTACTGTTACCTCTGTACATGCTTATACCATACAGAATAGCAGACATTCCTCTTTTCTGGCATGTTTTTTTTTGGGGGAATATTGATTCCTTTCCCTGTTGGTAATCATGGCCACAAAATGAGGCTGCAATAGTTATTCTGGATTAACTGAACTATCACAATGGAGCAAACGATTGTGTATGCATCCTCAGCCAAAAAGCAGTCAGCCTAGAAACTTGTGTTTAAAATGTCAGAAGAACATAAGAAGAGACATGTGGGTTCAGATCAAAGGTTCATTTAGTCCAGCATCCTGTTAACATAGTGGCCAACCAGCTGCCCATGAGAAACTCACAAGCACAGTGATATTAACCATCAAGGGGCAGTCACTGCAGGACAATACTAGAAGGTAGTCTAAAGGGATATTGCAGTCATGACTTTCACAGCTGTATACTAAAAAGAGCAGAACAATGTTGCTGTTGATGAAATTATTGTTTGTCCAAATAAGCTATGGCTGCCTTGTCAAATCAGAGAGAAGGAGAGGATCTGTGATCAGGGGTGGGCAAATGTGATCTTCCTTTTTTCTTAGAAATTCAGCTATGTGGCTTTTCAGTTCTTTCGGAGGCAGGCTTTTCCGGAGGCAGGCTGTTAAATCTTGTTTTTCTCTTCTTGTCTGCTACAACTAGTTGGCTTGGGGACTACATAATGTGCGCAGAATTTGTGAGAGTTCAAAATGAGACCAATGCGAAAAAGGAACAGCAATATACTTGTCAGCCAGCTGATCGCTATGAGAAACTTGCAAGCCGATTTGCCATGGCTTTTCCTGCCAAGGTCATGCCATGTTTTCTCTCTCAGCCAGTTAAGCCTGATGCAAAAGAAGAACCGCGCTTGAATCTTGGGAACCCAACTCCACCTCCAGTGGAGTCAAATGGCCAAGGTGCAGGGCTCTAATAAAAACAAGAAGCTATGAAATCCTAGCTGCAAGGGGCAAATTAAAAAGAACAGAAAGGAGGCCTTGGCCCTCTGAATTTAGAACGTGCTGGCACCTGCTTTTCTATGCCAGGCTAAAGATGTGTGATCTCCTGCTCCGCCAGAATACTATGATCACCATGTCCTGCAGCCAGTCAGTCTCACAGATGTGGAATGAAGCAGAGCAGTTGCAGGCTTGACAGGGAGACCATGGAACTGACATGATGAATGAGAGGAGCTGTAAATAACGCACACTTTGGTGGGCAATATATCACCATTTCATGTGTTCTCTGCAGGAATGAGCCCCATAACTCAAGCCAATCAAAGTCAGTTGAGGTGTGGATGGGGTTTTAATGATTTAGTGTCGTTTCCTTATGTCATTGAAGGCAACACCCAGCCAAAATTAAGCACTTTTGAGTCTATTACTTCAAACGGCGAGAGTTAAGCATGCCTCTTTGTCCAAGGTGGGTTGTCTGTCTTTCTCAATAAAGCAAGCAGCCAGTTCTGTTCTAAATGGCATTCCATGGTGATTTGAACTAACTGACACTTATTATGCCCTGAATCATGTAAGTAAGATATATGATTGTCTTCCAGGATGACACTTTGACTAGTCAATGCTAACAACTTATATAGTACTCCTTGAAATTAATGAAAGGTGTGAGTGCCCAGCATCTCATAGAATTGGGCTTGATGCCTGGAAAAGATGAGTCATCTCTTGAATAGACATAGGGTTTGGTTTTCAAGAGTTCATCTTTCAATTTGGCACTTAAATAAAGGACAGATTTTTTTAAATGTGTGCTGAGAAATCAAGAGCTCCAACTTTAAAATGAAGGGCAAAACCTCCATAGGACCAGAATTAGATTAGCTAGGACAATTTAACCAAGAATCACAGGACTGAGAAGGAAATCCCATCACAACCAACCCTGATATCCCCCTCAACAAGCCATAGCTTCAAATCAGAATTCTAGACATTTGTGCCTTTCTATCTTCAATAGATATTGCTGCAATTCCTTGTCAACACAACAACAGTATAGATGGCCTAGCACAACATTAATTGTCTCCATTACATTTACATGGGATTGAGGTAATTAAGAACATAAGAAATTCCATGCTGGATCAAACCAAGGGTCCATCTAGTCCAGGGGGGGATCTACACTACTGCTTTTAAAACGCTTTAAAGCACTTTGAAAACGTTTTGAAAACTGTATATGTAGTGTGTCCTGGGCCCCAACAGTTGTCAAAACTGTTATAAAGCGCTTTAAAGCAGTAGTGTAGATCCCCCCCCAGCACTCTGTTCACACAGTAACCAACTAGCCATCGGCCAGGGACCAACAAAGCAGGACATGGCGCAGCATTACCCTCCCACCCATGTTCCTCAGCAACTGGTGCATACAGGCTTACTGCCTCAAATACTGGAGATAGCATGCAACCATCAGGGCTAGTAGCCATTGATAGCCTTCTCTTCCAGGAATTTATCCAACCCATTTTTAAAGCCATCCAAATTGGTGGCCATCACTACATCTTGTGGTAGTGAGTTCCATAATTTAACTATGCGCTGTGTGAAGAAGTACTTCCTTTTATTTGTCATGAATCTCCCACCAACCAGCTTCATGGGATAACCCCAGGTTCTAGTAATATGGGAGAGGGAGAAAAATGTCTCCCTATCCACATTCTCCATAGCATGCATAATTTTGTACACCTCTATCATGTCTTTCCTTAGCCTCCTTTTTAACAAGCTAAACAATCCCAGTTGACGTAACCTTCCCTTATAGGGGAGATGCTCCAGCCCCTTAATCATTTTAGTTGCCCTTTTCTGCACCTTTTCAGCTCTATAATATCCTTTTTTAAGATGTGGTTACCAGAACTGTACACAGTATTCTAAGTGTGGTTGCACCATAGATTTGTATAAAGGCAGTATGATACTAACAGTTTTATCCTCAATTCCTTTTCTTATAATGCCTAACACGAAGTTTGCCTTCTTTACAGTGGCCACACACTGGGTGGACATTTTCATTGAGCAGTCCACCACAACCCCAAGATCTCTTTCTTGTTGGGTCACTGCCAGCTCAGATCCCATTAGGTTATACTTGAAGTTGGGCTTTTTTGCCCCACCATGTATCACATTTTACTTTCTTGCATTGAGCTGCATCTGCCAGTTGGATACCCACTCTCCCAGCTTGGAGAGATCCCTTTGGAGCTCTTCACAATCCCTTTGTGATTTAACAACCTTAAATAATTTGGTGTCGTCAGAAAACTTGGCCATTTCACTGCTCACTCCTAATTCCAGATCATTTATGAACATCATTTATGAATTAGAAGACTGCAAGCACCATCTAGTTACCCTGTCATTATTTTTTTCAGTACAAAATGTACAGTGTGATCCAAAGCATGTTTAAAAGTAAATCCCATTAAATTTAGTGGGTTGTTTTCTAGTGCAGCCTTCCCCCACCTGGTGCCCTCCAGATGTTTTGGACTTGAGAACCCATCAGCCCCAGACAACATGGTCAATATACAGGAATGCTGGGAATTGTAGTTCAAAATATCTGGAGGGCATCAGGTGGGGAAGTCTACTGTAGTGCATATGTGCTTAGACTTGCAACCTAACATTTTTCCATCTAAGTCAATGGGACTTAAAGATGCTTAATTTTGCAGAATGGCAGCTTATGCCATTAAATCATACACAGAAATGGGGGCCGGACATTGCTTGTTTGTCCAAGAATGCTAGGGGTAACCTGATACCTGCAACACCTTCAAGGAACTAATTCATTCAATCTGCAATCTCCATTTTGAAACTGGGGCCATAGCTAGACCTAAGGTTTATCCCAGGATTGTCCTGGGGTCAAACCTGTTCATCTAAGTGCCACACAGGGCATCCAGCGCTCAGGCAGGGACGAACCCGGGATGATCCTGGGATAAACCTTAGGTCTAGCTATGGCCTGGGTCCTAACTACTGGCCTCATGGCTACAAGATCTGGTCTATTTATTTATTTTTTCTGTTCTTTCCATTTTATTTTTTTAACTGTCTAGTTTGATGAAGAATTCTGGAGAACTCAAAAGCTTGTACAATCTTTTGTGGTATTTTCATTGGTCATAATAAAGGTATTGCTCAATCATGGATTTTGAAGGTGGGGTGTGTGTGTGTGTGTGTTGGCAGGAAAGTGTGGATTGACAATTTAAGATGTAATGGTGAGGGATTGCAAACTGCTGTGAAATAAGTAGGAAACAGATTGCTGTTTTGGTTCAAACTTCACAGTGCCTATCAAAAATTAAGAAGAAACTTAATCATGGGCTAACAAAACTGAATTTTAGCTGAGGTAGCCTAGGAATTGCTGAAGTATTGGTCCTAGTGTTTATTGATTATTATTATTATTACCCTGCTTTCGTGACTCACAAAGTAGGACCACAACAATTCACAACAATTCAAAAACACAATACTAAAACAAAATAACCAACTTAAAACAACAGCAGCAGAAACAACAACAACAACAGTGCAAGAGAGTAACATCAACTTGTCTCATAAAAACAAAGATAGCCATGCTGGTTCAAGGGGGGGGGGGGGACAACGAAAATCTTCAGTTAAACAATACCTTTATTTGGATCAACAAAAATGCCACAAAAGATTATGCAACCCTTTGAGTTCTCAAGAACCCTTAATCAGACTAGGTATAAATGAATGAAATCTTTATTGCTAAAAGCGATAAGCCATCACAATTCAACATTAAAAAAACAAGTTAAAAGGTAAGCTAAAATAAATAAGTTAAAAATGGATAATTTAAAGTAAATAAAAATAATGAACACAAATGGAATATAAATATAAAAATCACATTAACATACATTAAGAACTCACGAGTGGGGAACTAGATCAGTACATATACAATCACCAGCATTACGAAACTTGTTGGGAGTCTTGGTCCAGTAGTAATATCTTAACTCTCCAAATCGATTGGCCCAGTGGTGTGGAACTTATTTTGATTAATGTATATTGTCCCCCTCAGAACTCTAAGTATGAGACTGATTTTAATCAGACTAGGGCCTTAGCTAAACCTAAGGTTTAGGTCCCGGGATCCCCTTTGTGTCATTTACTTGAACAGGGATGAACCCGGGACAATTCCGGGATAAAGGTCTAGCTAAGGCCTAGGTAGTGGTGGGGGAATAGACTAAAGAATGAGGAAAGAATAGAAAATTCCAAATATTTAGGCCAGACAGTGTTATTCATGTATTATTATATTATTAAACTTATTTTATCCTCATAACAACTCTGTGGGATAGGCCAAGAGTCAGTGACTGGCCCAAAGTGACTGAGGGAGCTTCATGGCCATGTGCAAACTAGAACCCAGATCTCCGAAGTCATAACACTCTAACACTCACACTGGCTCTGTTGTGTTGTGGCCATGAGGCCTTCAATTTAGACCCACTCTTAAAATGAAGGGTGTACAACAGGGAAAGTGTCCTTAATAAGAAGACAAGGAGAAGCTGCATTCCTGCAAGCTCTCGTTCTGCTACAATATGACCGTAGGTAAGGGGCCCTGCTGAACCCTGTGGGATGACCAACGGGGATGGGGAGTGATGGGGAAGGGGATAATTGCCCAACTCCTCCTCACCATGGAAAACTTTCCCATCTCCTCCTCACCATGGACACCCCTGCCCCATGTCCCACTGCAATTGTTCAAGAGACCCCCATCCCTATCCAGAGAGACTTTTCAGGAGGCATAGGTAGCTACAAGGGGGAGAAGTGGGTGGGAAACTTTCCTACCATAAATTTCCTTAAGGGCACAATCCTATGCATGTTTAGGTGGAAAATAAAAATGTCCTACAACTCCCAGCATTCCTCAGCCAGCCATCCTGGAGTTGTAGGACTTTTTTCCTGTCTAAAACATGTATAGGATTGTTAAAGTATAGGATTGTATAAATGAACTCATCTTAGGAACCAAGCCATTGTAACCTGCGGGGTCAGGGTATGATATCGATGACATAGGATTAAAATCCAAAGGCCTGAATGAGCTCTTTTGACTCTTGAACCATCTTTTATCTCAGTCACGGAACACTCAACACCTGCACAGAGGTTCTGTCAGCAAAGTCAAGAGCTTATTGCTACTTTTCTCCGTCATTAATGGAATTCTCAGATTCTTGGAATTCTTCACTCCTTCTATATTATCCTGAACCTGCATTGGACAGCAGCAGCCATTAATCACATTTCCTCTGCATTTTAGCTTTCTCGTAGTCATTTTACAAAACAAGCAATCAATAATAGGAATGGAGTTCAAAGGTCAAACCGCTTCCGCTAAGAAGTGTTTTGGAGTTTGTGGTATGTGGTAGGCTTATACCAGAAGGGGTGAGAAGAACTGACATGAAACTGTCAGACATAAAAGACCTTGAGTCGGTGGGAATTGTTTGTGTGCATGTGTGCAACAGAAAAAAGGGCTCTTGCTTTTCTTTTCTTCTTCTTTTTTTTTTTTTTTTGGAAAAGGGGATGTCTATGGAAGTGCATTACACTGATCGCCAGAGAAGGGATGGTACAAGTCAGGAAATGGGGCTGAGCAAAGTAGCAGTATTATTTTCTCATCAAAAGGATGTCTAAAGTTGTGAGGGGCAGTCATACACTTGTAGCTATTTTCTGATGAGCTTTGTTTTGATTTTATTTGTATTTGGGGCACAGTATAGAAATGTTATAAATGAATTAATACATGGAATAAAATAATAAAATTGTGAGCTCAAGGACACCCTGTAGTGGGAGCTAAATCTGCTCACTGGTGGCCACAGGTTTGGAGGAAAGTAGAGATGCTAGAGTTGTATTACTATGGGCTCGTCTACACCTAAGGGTGTAGCATGAGGGAGGGGGGAGGATCGCTGACTTACCTGCTTCCACGATCCTCCTCCAGCTTCTATACAGCTGCTCGAGGTCCTGGAAGGGAAGAGGGACGTCACGGGCACCATATTTTTTTTAAGAAGAGGAGCCAGTCGTGCGGCCAACCTGAACAGTTCTGTGCCCATTTTGAAAGTCGGAGGAGGTGAGAAGAAGCAGGGATGGGCATCCACACCCCCACGGGGCTCAGGTTCTTCCTGAGACTGCAGGAAAAATTGGGATAATCAAGGTCTTGGTTTTCCTGGGGAAAGTCTCTGCCTGTCCCTGGTTGCCCCTGGGGTCCCCTGTTCATCATCTGTTTTTAACTTTTGTAAACTGCTCAGACAGCTTTGGCTATGGGGTGGTATATAAATGTAATAAACAAACAAACAAACAAACAAACAGGGATACTCCTGAGCTGATCCCGGGATAACTGCATGGTGTAGTCATGCCCTACGTCCCCATTACCTATGTTTAGGCCAAGTGCTCCTTTAGTCTCTTCCAACTCCATGTTTCTATATGTGTTCCACAATGACCTATCATGACTGAGCACAGCACTAAGTGGAGACCACTTGGAGGTCTTCCATTACACCATTTTACTAGCTGAATCCTGCTTTGGTTGTGAAATCTGAGGGGATGAGAATACAGTGTTTAGAGAGATGCCTTAACACATGTAGATCTCAGTCTGGTTACACATAAATCAATTGCCTAATTTTAGCAGTGCTGGAACGAAGTAAGAAACACGGCCCTTATATATGCAGGTACTTATATACTAATGTTGATGCTACCTTGAGCTTTCCTTGCTCTCTTCCTCTTTTGTCTCCAAAACATGCTCTTGTGTCCCTCAATAGCTCTCAAGGTAGAAATTACCACCAGCTGTTCTTTAATGTTAAGAAGTTGTGGAGATTAAAAAAAACGCTGGCACCTTGGACGGAGTGTCTTTCAGCATGTGCAAAGGTGCTGACAGCTGAAGGGAACGTCGTTTTTTCCTCCCAGAAGGGCAAAATACCCTTGAATACTTGCACAAAACAGGCAGCCTCTCCAAATGCGCCTTTAAGCATGGTGCCAGCCACCTCTGCACACCCTTTTGTAAAGGTCTGATGATGTTCTGTGCTTGAATATCTGCAGACTACACCACTCCTAGAATAATGCCATTTCCTCCAATGTGCTAAGTTTTCTCTGATAGTCAGTAAGAGGCTTTCCGATTGCTCGGTACTGAAAGACTAACCTGCTCTCCTCACTTGAGAAGCAAGAGCAGATGCCTTGCCTACTTCTCCCTAGAGTCATGATTCCAGCTTTCATCACAACTCTGATTCTCACACGTGTGGTGTAGTGGTTGGAGTGTTGGAATGGGACTAGGGAGACACGGGTTCAAGTTCTCCCCTTAGCCATGAAATTCACAGGGTGACTTTGGGATCTCAGCCTAACCTATCTCACAGGGTTGTTGTGAGGATAAAATGAAGAGGAGGAGGTTCCTGTATGCTGCCTTGGGCTTCTTAGAGGAAAATGGAAGGTATAAATGTAACAAATAAATACATCCGATTGTGTCAATTGAGTTTGTCTGCTGCCGACGTAACACTCTAGGTTCAGATTGATATAGGAGCCTTGATCACTGGAGTTAACTGAAGTAAATCATGATTATTCAATTAACCCCAGCAAAGGATGCATACTGCTTACAAGCAACAGGTGAATAGGAAATGCATAATATTAAGACCAAGAAGTTCATAACTTTTATAATGTACCATTAGTGATATTTGTTACTTTGTGGTTTATTTTTAAATTGTGAGCAGAAAGGCAGTATATAAATTATTGCGATAAACCGACAAAGAAGCAAACAAACAAAAAAGATGTGGCGACCCTGTGAAGCAATCTCATGATTAACGTAGATAAAACTCAGTATAGATTCACTCAGCTCACATCTGTGGTTATGCGACTCGATCACTAACAGCAGTTCCCAATTTCGGGAGTGGGTCTGTTTCAGCACAGCCAGATGTAAAAGGTGCTTCAGCCCACCGTAGCCTTTCAGTATGCTGACAGGGACCAGCATGGTCTATGCCAGCATTCCCGAACCTGCCATGTTCCAGATGTGCTGCACTGCAGCTCCCATCATCCCCCCATCCAGAATGGTCATTGGGAGCTGTAGTCAAACACATCAGGAAGGCACTGCGTTGGGAAGGCTGTTCTGTGCTATCTGCCTGGCCAGCCACCTATGCTGAGTTCCTGGGGAGGAAAAGTTACTGGCATTTCCGTAAAATACCTCTCCCAAGCTGCAATCCTATGCATGCTTACCTGGGACACTGAATACCTCTTGAGTGCATATTCATAGGATTGCACACAAAGATGCTCTGTGGAAGTCCCTAAGGGCTAAGGCTGTAATCCTATAAACATTAACCTGGGTTTAAGACTAATTGAACTCAGTGGGGCTTTCTTCTGTAGATAAACATAGAATTGCACTGTTCGTGAGCATCCTGGTTAGGAGAACATAGGATTTTATTTTAAACAATGTGTACTTTTTTAAACAGTAGTTTTATGTAACAGTTTGCTACAAAAGAACAGGGATAGATTTGTCCCCCCCCCCCCTGATTTCATGAATACATAAGTAAAATGTTATTTGGGAGTATTTTAATGTTGAGGTGCAGATATTAATTGCAATAAACACCTCCCCTCACACCTCACAGTGATATCAGGTTTAGAAAGGAAAAACAACATTTTATTCATTGTGGAATTCTCTTGACCTGTTGAGGAAAGAATTAGTCCTCTATCTCTGTATCTGGCAAAAAATATCACAGTGACCTCATAGCCACATTTGTATATGGATCACCTCATCAGCTCTAGATAATTATACAGAAAAGAAATGTGGCTGCATCTCCAGTGTTCTATACTTAGCTGGGTCAGGCAGCATGTGTCTGCTCTGTAAATACTCCATTTTACTTAGAAGTAATTATTTTAACTTTTCTTTCTTAAGGTTGAACTGCAAAAATACCCTCAACATTTTGCCAGTTCTATGAATCTAAGATAGTTTGCCTTTTAAGTCCCCACAAAATGCTTTATTAATCAAGGAAACAAAATACCAAGATTACTCAACATGCTTCAAGGCAAGGATTGAATGACTAAATATTGCCTTCATAATCCTAAACTGACAATGAGTGTCAAATGATTTTTTAAAATTTTTTTTTGCTTAGCTTAGTTTGTCATCATGGTTTGGGAATGTGTTTTGTCTAGAAACCTGTTTCCATCTCCCAGGCCTCGTATCTGAATTTATCTTTCTGACATTTACTTTCAACTAGAGATCTTTTCTAGCTTTTCTGATCACGTGAAATTGATTTACAATGCATTCCTATACATGTCTACTTAGAAGTAAGTCCTATTGAGTTCAATTGCCTTTTGTAAACCGCCCAGAGAGCTTCGGCTATGGGGCGGTATATAAATTAAATAAATAAACAAACAAATAAATAAATAAATAAATAAATTAGGCTGTAATCATACCTGGGAATACTTTTGAGTACAGGATTGCACTGTTAAAATCTGAACAAAAAGGGGGCAAAAGAAAATTAAATTACATGATGATCTAGATTTTCTGTTCAGGGTATTGCTTTTGCTTTCTAAGTGACTGTGAACATGGGTGTCAGTCACATGCTTCATTTTCTAGGAGTGAAGAAAACTAAGTGACAAGTCTTCTTGAACATGATATCAGAAAAGTCTTTTCAGAGGAATAACAAACATTGGACAGTGAGTGATTTTCTTAAAACCATTCAGAAAATTGTTAGGAGAAATCTGAATCCATTTTTCCAGACTCCAAGCCTAATTGTTTTAGCTATTGGTATGAAAAGTCTCTCAAAAATCACAAGCCTCTTCCCTGTGGATCAAATTATACATTACCTTAATTACATGAGGCTTCATTTCTTGTTTCTCTTTAGTCTAAGATAAAGTATGTGACCCTGATCTGGATTGGGACTACCAGTGTCATCACATGGGGAGGGGGGGGGGAGGGGAACTGCATTTCCTTACCTTTTTATTCTCTGCCCCCTGCTTGTGTCCCTTTGTTTACTTCCTCTTTCCCCTCTTTTTGTCCAGAGAGGAAAGAGGAAGTAAACAAAGACCACGTGGCCCATTCAGGGGCCATTTTTTTTGGTGCCACTTTTCCTGTACACAACAGGAGATAGCTGCACATTCTGTTTTTTTGGAGGGGGGGTTAAAAAAAGAAGTCGGATTAAAAAGGGTCTATTTTGCAACGGAAAAATGAGCAGGAGGAGTAGGAGGTGTGCTGGAGGCGGATGTCGTCATCTAACGGACTTGTGCACATCTGTAAGAGGGCAGGAGAAAACATGCGATAAAATGCTCGCCTGATGAACCTCTACATCAGAGGGAGAAGGGGAGATACATCCTTTTCTTTCCAGCTGGTTCCCTCCAGAAATCATGCCTCCCTCTTCCCCAGCACAGCAATTAACTTTACAATTATCTTTACATCTTACTCTGCTAGGAGAACTTTGGTTACTGGCTGGTGTATTAAAAGAAATTCTCCATTGGTGCCAATAGACATTTGTGCCTATTAAAATAGCAGTGCCTCATACTCAGCTGGATTTTAATATCTGCTTTATTTTGTATGAGTAAAATACATATTATATAAGCTTAAAATGAGTATTGAGGTAAACATGATTATGTCAGAAATATTTAAGGAACAAGTTTTTTTTTTTAAAAAAAAAAAATCTAAAAAAGATAGTGTGACATAGACAGGCACGTGCCCAGTTGGATGGACAGATGAAAGGCAGGCAGAGTGACAAGTTGCTATCCACAAGATTAGAACCACCACTGGGAAAGATTTAAATTGATAGCTGCATGGTAACTGGACCTGCGTTCCCAGCCACAAGGAGTGCATGGCTTTGTCATCTGAAAATCCCTTCTTCAGAACTATTTGCGTTTCAGGCATACATGGCTTGTACTGCCTTGGCTCACACAGCTTGAGGAGAATTGACACAAAGTCCTCCTTAGTCACTGAAGTGAAAGAGCTGTTGAAAGATTAGGCAGGAAAGCATCAATATTTTCCACAACCACCCAGTACATTATTTATTTAATACACTTCCATACTGTCTTTCTGCCAAGGAACCCAGGACACTTCATAATTTTTAAATACAGAAATGAGCAAACAAATGTTACCCCCCACAACCCCACTAAACAAACATCAGAATATAGATCTCTCAGCTCCAGAGCTGATGGCATGAGTTCCCTGGCCTGGGCTTCTGCTTTTCTCCAGGGTACACCGCTCCTGTAGGGTAGTGGAGCCAGGACTCACAGCAACAAAGTGCCAGGACTTGTGATTAGCAGGGATGATGATGTCATCTGCCACCACCCCCATCCCGTCCTTTCTGAGTTTTGCTGCAATCCTCACAATAACTGATGGGAAGTCAAATTTTGACAGCAGCAATATGTTGTTGTGAGCTGTTGTAATGCTAATTATTTTGAGGTGTCTTGGTCTTAAATGGGTAATTAAAACCCATTAACTTTACAAAAGACCTATATAGGCCTGCATTTTTGGGCTCTCCTAAAGTCTATAGACACTATCATGATGAGTGCACTTCAAAAGTTACCACTGCATAGGTCTTTATGTAGCCCAGGAAAGGTGGAAGAAGAGCTACTCCAGCTGTCCTCTCAGACCATTGATGGTCACTCCAGGACCTGATGGCATGAGCTCCGCAGCCTTAGGGTCATTCTGTCCATGGAACGGAGATTCTGGATTCAAGAGTAAAAATGGTGGGGATCTTGACTGCCAATCAATTTGCACCATCAAAACCTAACTAAACCAAGAGTTGTGCTTGCCTATTTTTATACTCTCTGACTCTCTGCATGTATGGAAGTTACATTCTGCATCCACTGAAGTGAACTGGACCTTTCTCTCTTTTCTCTGTGCTCTTTTTCAAAGGAGAAAAAAGAAAGGGATATTTTCATAAAACTGAAAGATTATAAACCATTTTTAAAACAACAACAACCACCACCTTTTTTTTTTGCCTCAGCATTCCTGACTTCAACCTGTGGAAATAAAAAGTTTTTTTGATTAACAATGTATTGTTATTTGCCCCTGGCCCATGGGATGATGTGGACAGAAATCAACCAATTACACCAGCCTTCCTCAACCTAGTGCCTCCAGATGTTTGGGACTAGAGTTCCCAGTATCCGTGACTATTGGCCATGCAGGCTGGGGCTGATGGGAATTGAAGTCCCAAACAGCTGAAGAATACCAGGTTGAGGAAGTCTGAATTACACTGTAGAAAAAGCCTCAAACATATGTATGAATGCTTCTTGTGTACTTGGATGCAGAGGCTGCAGACAAATCTCCCTCTCTGGAATGGTCCAAAACCAATTTTGTGCAATTTCCCATCACATAAGCACATGACAAGATGATAATCAGATGGTAAATGATGGTAAAATTCTTTGTATTTTGTGATCATGTGCCTCCTCTAGCATGCGTGCTCTATGGTATATGTGTAGCATAGAACCAACATCAAATTTTGTTGAACTGCATGACAACATTTTTGTTGTACGAACATTTCGAAGCATGAAGTAGAGGCAGCTTGCAGCGAACAGTAGATGCAGAGATTCTATACTAATGTACATCTAGAACAGCCTTATCCATTGTAATAAGGCCCCTTGAGAATTTTGTTTTATTCATTTACATTTTCATCCCAGTCTTAGTCTAAAGAGCTCAGGAGCTCATGTGTTAAAGCCAGGTCTCATGGATAAAGACAGGAAGTGCAAAAGCAGGAGGGTATCCAAAACAGACCCACAAATGGGAGAAAAACTTCTCTTCCAATGAATTTTAGTAGAATATATTTCTGCAGACATTTTTCATAACCTCCTGAAGGCTTAAAATAAAAATAGGCTGAAATACATCGGCCTTTTCTTTTTCTTTTTTACAAATAAAATCTGTGTTTTAGCATCTTGAGATGTATCTCTTGCATTTCTGTCTCGGTGGATAAAGGCCAATAGTCAAACCATTACACAAGACACTGCCTGATCTTTTCACCATATTATGCAGAACTCTTCGGTCTTTTGGCACCATTGCTGCTGTGAACCTTTTGTCATTATAAATTATTATTATTGTTATTATTATTATTATTGGTACTTTCATGCATTACATTTTCTGCGTACCAAAGTGTTAGAATTTTCACTTTTGCTCTAGACAACCCAGATCTATGGCATACACACACTGCTATGTGAAAACATTGGTTTCCCTCTTAAAACTTACATCTTTAGAACAGGCTGCCATTTTCTCTCTTGGTATCTCCACTGAGTTTTGGCAGGTAATATTTCAGAAAGTGACTCCATCACAGGGTGATGTCTGAGGACTAAAATGGATATGGTATTGAATGTGCCTTTGCATTTCATGGAGCCTGCTAAAACACAACTGAGTTGTAATCTCTAAGGCAGCCTCCCCAAGCCTGGTGCAATGCCCATAATCTCTATTCCATGCAACTCCAGTCAGCATGGCCATTGTAGTCCAACACAATTGAAGGTGTCCTTTTATTTACTTCCTCTTTCTGCCCGGAAGGGAAAGAAGAAATAAACAAAGGCCACGTGGCCCATTCAGGGAGTGTTTTTATCGGGCTACTTTTCCTGCACACAGCAGGAGATTGCACCATATTCAGTTTAACCCCCCCCCCAAAAAAAAACTCAGATTAAAGGGGGTCTATTTTGCTACGGATCGAGCAGAAGGAGCGAGAAGTGTGTGGGAGGTGGATGATGTCTAAAGGACGCATGCACATCCGTAAGTGGGCAGTAGTGTGCATGCGATAAAGCACTCGTCTGATGAACATTCATTAAATGTATATTTGTATTTAACATGCATGTTTTTTTTAAATTTGTTTTTTAAGCGAATAACTGCCTGGAAATGGGAGGTGGTGTGTGATAATGATTGGGATCACAGCAGGTAAGTCATGGCTTTAACCCTTTTTTTATCCTGCTGAGATGCTGACAAGAATTGCTCTCCCAAAGAAGTTATTTGCATTAGCCGGAACTTGACCATTGGTGTTAGTGGGGAATTTCCTCCCAATGTGAATAGCATCTTCAGGGGAGAGATCTTCATTAAGAGTGTAGTAGGATAGGAAAGGTTAAATCTCTCCCTCCTTTCCCCATTTTTGCTGGGGTCCTGATTCTCTCTCTCTCTCTCTCTCTCTCTCTCTCACACACACACACACACACACACACACTTACTTAAGTACTTTTGCACTTAAAAAACATGCAAGTTAACTTTAAAGATTTAACATGACATGACTGAAACATCTTAGTGATACTCCTTCACCTTTGGCTGTTTTCTTAATATTTATTTATTACATTTTTATACTGCCCAATAGCTGAGGCTCTCTTGGCAGTGCACTGTTCTGACCATAGGGACTACCATGCAATGTGTCTCAGTTATGTGACAGTACAGCCTCCGCTTCCTGTGGCAAATTCCTCACACAAAATCCACAGACTTTCATGCGATGTACATCATCTCTCAGCTTAGTTCCCTCTATCAATGCAACCCACGGGTTTCACTTTGTGCACGTGGGGCTACAAATGGTAGCTGGTCTAAATTCAGGCGTCTGTTTGAAGCTGAATGCTAAGGTCAGATAATGCAACTAGCTATACTTAGAGGTGCCAATTATTTTATTTATTTCATTTCAATACAGCCCAGTGGCCAAAGTTCTCTTGGGCCAGTGCATTGGTGAAATCTTAATAATTTGTCTCAAATAATAGTTCAGGTTTAATTTCTGTAAGAGATTCTCATCTTTTTTCTTTTATTTATTTCTGTAACAGATTTAGTTGCAGTGATTCCCAGTTACGCAAAATTGTATTAATCTGAACTGGGGAAAGCTTTGACACTCAAAAGTTTTGACATGTTTATTTATGTATCCATCAATTAAGCTCAAAATACCCATTCGTTCCTTGCTTCCAAGCTTTCTCCAAGTTGTCCCCCTGTGTTCAAATTATGGTGGCAAAGATAGTGGCACTCTTAATGAAATCTGTTAGCCCCAGTTCCTAACCAATCTTAGCCAAATCATGGCTGCCCCCATGGCATCTAAAAACAGTAGCAATGAGGCCAGGCTCTCTCTGTAATTAAAAAAATAAATAAAAATCTCCTGCTTTTTTCTTGCTTGACTCAGTTTAGAAACAACATTATGGGCCAATCATGCCCATTCCACAAACCTGATATTATAGCAATACATGTAAACCAGCCTTCCCCGACTGGGGATGATGGGATTTGAAATAATTGGATTTCAAATCCCATCATCCCCAGCCATGAGGGTCAATTGCCATGTTGGCTGTGGATGATGAGAATTGTAGTTCAACACATCTGGTGGACACCATATTGGGGAAGGCTGAGTGTATCATGTTTGCACCAAAGAAAGTCTACTATCAAATAAGTGGGCAGAAGATTTAAGCCTTTATATCTACATAGCATTTTCAAAGTGCTCAATCCATTTCACATACATTGTACCAGTGATCGTTAGAATCCAGTGAGGAAGGCAGTATTATTTACTTTGTATTAAGATGGCAAGCTACCTCATAATGTCTTGACCAAGCTGAGAGATTTGCACTAGAGACATCAAGCTTTTAGCTTCCACTCTTACCACCAACAGAAAGATGCTCAACAGTTGAAAGTTAAAATACCTTAGTATTGGGAATGCATTCCATGAAAGTAGTGGGCAATATAAGTTGGCCTGCAGATGTGAGCACAGAGATCTCATTTTTTCTGCTATAAGAAGATGGTCACAAACACTACTTTTATGAAGTGCCTTTACTTTGGGTGTGTGTGTGTGTTTATGTGTACATCGCTTAGAAATTTCTTTTACTGTAAGTGATTCATAAATACCATCAGATGAATAAAGTCATTTAATTAATTGCAATAGCACATGAACCCAATTTGTGTCTGATATGAGCAGCTGCCCATGATAGATATTTATGGTATAAATGGAGAGTCCTGTATGTGTGCTAATATTTCAAAAGTAAAGAAATCACATTTATTGTGGGTTTTAGAGAAAGAGAGAGAGAGAACGCTAAATTTTCCATTTTCTTTCAGAGTTGTAGAAAACTTGGGAGACACAGGACTTTCAAAGCAAGCTTTTGTAAAAGACTAATAATTTCAGGCACAGTATCTGGAAAAATTGGGTGATGGAGGGAGAGACAACTGCTAAATATACTACAAGTCTCAGTGAAAAGAGTTGCTCTAACTGGCTGATACAGTAAGATCTGCAGTATTTCATCAGATTTAAAGCCTGATCTTTCTCACATCTTTTGAGAAATAGAAGCCTCTGATATTTATCGTGTGTGTGTAGTGTAGAGCGCTGCTGAGTCCCATGGGGCTTACTCTCTAGAAAGTATGTCTAGGTTTGCAGCCTGAAATCTTTAAACACTGTCTCCCTTGACAGCCGATGCTCTTGTTGAGATGGATCAGGATGTCATGGCTGGTGACAACTGGGAGCTGTTCTTGGAGACTCTCTTGCCTTTTTAGGTTATGAGGGTCTCTGTGTGTTTAGGATAATGTGATTGACGGCTCCACGCCGGCCCCAATTAGCACCCTATAATTTATTAGCTTCTGCTTTCAGATTATGCGTTAACTTCACAAATATTTCAACCACGGAAACAGCAGCTATCGAGTGTCTCCTGCCTGATCCAACTTGTGGGGGTTGCAGTTAAATACAGAGAGAGCTGTGCAGGTCTGTCAAGAGAGAATAATCATTTGCATCTCGCCGTGTGCCTCCCGGAGCACTGCAGCCCTTCGGTTGTAAAGGGCGGTGGGGGTGGAAGATCAGATTAAGGTTCAGATCGTATTTTGGGAGCTGCATTTCAGGGGAGAGATTGAACCTACTGACTTGTCTAGAGGAGGTTTGTGTTTGTCTAACTCCTGCTACTTGCATAAATACTGGTGCTTCAATTACACACAAACAGCAACCGTAAGAATGACACACCCACCACTAGTGTCATTCCACTGCCCCTTAACTGCTGAAACGGTCAGTGAACAGAAAAAAAAAAAGATATGCTGTAAAAAAGGATAAACAAAGAAAAAGATAAGGGAAGCATGCAAATAATAACTCCCTGTGCACGTCTAACCAAAGGTTAAGTTCCGTCGCGTTCAGTGGGGCTTTCCCCTAAGTAAAGGGGTACAGATTGCAGCCTTAAGGTGCAGTCCTATGCATGTTGAGAGAGAAAAATCCTGGGAGTCATAGGCCTTTTTTCTGTCTAAACATGCATAAGATTGCAGCCTTAGTTAATTAAAAGAGAATAATAAAAACCATGCAAGAAGATACAGGCCCACCGGCTGCTTACGCTGTCCTTTATCAAATAGGGCCCATACAGACGATGTTGGGTTGGCTAGTTCATGCACACATGCACAACAGTCAATATGTCTCACCACATGACACATTGCAGCTGAAAGTGTGACCTGCCTCCATTGCAACAAGTGTGTTGATGCGATGTGTTTCAGCCATGATGGCTGTTTCACGTTTGCAAATCATCCAATGCCTGTCATCAGAAGATGGCCATACATATATGAAGTCACCCTGAGCACTTGTGTGCTTGAAGCCATCACCGAAGTGCCAATACATCCAATGCGGAGGAATTGGCAATTCTAACCGGATGCACTCCTTTACTGCAGAGATGGGCAGAAGGCATTTCAGGGGTGGCCATTTCTCCAGATGTTTGGCAGCAGCTCTGCAGGATCAAGCAGGAGCCTTTCACATCACCTGCAGACTGTGAACCTTCCTAAGCAGCCTTGCTGAGGATTGAACCTGGGACCTTCTGCATGTAAAGCATTTGCTCTACTACTGAGCTATGTTATTATTATTTATTATTATTATTTATTTATATAGCACCATCAATGTACATGGTGCTGGTTCCTCACCAACAGTATATAACATTGAGTATACAGGCAACCAGAGGCGGCTCTATATTTGGGGCAAAAGGGTCTGTGACCCCACCCACTTGTGGCAGAAAGATCCCTCCACAACTAGGCACATCTGCTCCAAGTACCATATGTGGTCTTCTGCTATACTCCTCCAGCAATCTCTGCTCTGCCCTGCCCCACCAGCCCCATTGGGCACCTGTCACCACTGTGAAGCAACTGAGCTCCAAATCAGAAAGGTCTGAATCTCATGTCAGCTAGAAACTACCTAGACAACCCTAGGCAAACTGTTCTGACTCAGCTTCATCCCTCTTCCCCCGACCCCCACATCCCTTTTGCAATATGGAGATGTTGATAACGACCTACCTTGCATGGCTGTTGAAAGAAGTAGAAAAGGAATAATATTACAAAATGAATATAAGGTAGTCTGAACTTTTGAAATACTACTACTACTACTACTACTACTACTACTAATAATAATAATAATAATTTGCTTGGCTCTACGGAATCAAGGAGGTTGTCAGTACGTAGGCCACTTGTTTATGGGCTGCATTCAACTTAATAGATCCCAAGTTGTGTGCATGCCTGCTTTAAACCCTTGCTCAAACATAGCATAGATCCAAATAGAACTTCAAAGGGAAGCAAGAGGGGGAGGCGGCTTCTCCTTGAAGCAAAACCACGAAGGGCAGATACAGATCCCTGGGGACTGGCAACTCGCACACTCCCTGGGAGAGGAGGGAGGATTTCTAAGGGGAAACAGCTTCCCCTACGGCCAGAGCTCGTGGAGAAACAAAGGGAGAATCCGCACATCCAGGCTGATGCTGAAATGACTATTTTTGCTGCCAACAGCAGCGGCAGGGGGACTCCTGTACAAACGCTTAAGTTGTCGTCTATATTCTTTCAGCTGCATATGTGCTTATGAGGATTTCTTGGGAAGCAGCGTCTTGTTAAAAGTCCACCTCCAAAACTAAAGCAGAGTCTCTGGGAGCGGCTTCTCTGCCTCAAATGCAGATTTCCTCCTGTCTATGAGCTGTTCCACCAGAGAGAAATGTTTAACCTTGGATCTTTTAGTACAATGCACTGAACACAAAAACTGGTGGGCTGTGTGTATGTATTTTTTTTACAAAATGCATTGGTTTGGTGTACACGGCTAATGGCTTTCAGCTAGCCTCTGGTACAAATCTCAACTGAGCAATGACATAGCCAGGTGGTTTAAAGAAGCCATTTTTCATTCAGCCTCAGCCCTCCCTTCTGTGATATGGGTAGAATAATGCTGGCTTCCTCTGCAGGACTTTGCATTACTGAGATAAAGTATGTGAGGTGTTTTGAACACTTGGAATGCAGTACGTGAATACTGGCATCATTCTTTCTTTTGAATGCAGTGTTTAAAGGAGACATTGCTCAAGAAAAGCACAATCTCTAGCAATATTGACTACAAATTCAGTACATTCTGAGACAGGCTGAGTTTTTCTTTTCTTTTTTTTACCATCTCTCCTAATGTGTTCATCTGACAAGAGCTTTTATGGTTTCCCCCCAGCTATATTCTTGAATGCACTTTTTTTTTGTTTAAAAGGCGATTCATCAGCCTTTCCATGGCCTTCCTGCAATTCATTTTGAACATGATGTAACTTCAAATGTTACGTACACTTCTTGTGCATGATAGGAAATAAACAAGCAGACTGTGTACATCAGAGTGGACAGACTTCAGGCTTATGCAGTCTCCATTGTGTTTTTCTAGAATCTCTGAGAAGTACTAACTGGAGCCAGGTGTAAAATTCTGGGTCAGGTGAGAGGACATATGCTCAGAATTAAGAAACAGGGTATATGCTCAGCCCAGGAATCTGTAATCAGTACCAGAATCAAGTTCAGCCGTACTTTCAAACAAAAATCCATTCCAAAAATCCCTTAAACTTTCTTTTTTAGCAACACAATTTTCACCATCACTGGCTGGGGCATGCTGGGAGTTGTAGGACCCTTTTCTGTCTTAACATGTATAGGATTGCACCCTTAAGACGGGAAATTTTTTTATAACAATTGCTATTGTTAGACAACTGGGGCATTCGAAATCCTGGCTGATCTACAGCAAATCACCCAGACATGTATCAGTAGATCCAAATTTCTCTTCTGCCCACCCCTGATGTAGATGGCTATGTGCAATAAATGCACTTTGTTGCACAGCTCCCATGTGCATTGACCACATGTGCAGATGAATGCACAGTTGACACATGTGGTGATCTACACTAAATTGGCCCACTTTTCCATATACCCAAGTGGGACCTATGGGAAATTTTGCAACATTTAAAATGACTCCTAATTGACACTTGGCTAAGGAGGAGATTTCCCAGGCACTTATCTAGTTAAAACAATTATACCGTATCTCATTCCCTATACCCGCTAAGCTCGAAATGACCATTCTCTCTAGATAAGTGGGATCCCCCTGCAAATCTTCTCTAGCCTCTTGAAACGTTAGCAGCCAGGGCTGCCTGTGGTTCTGATAGGTCCTGTTCCAGAGCACATAAATCTAGCTGAATAATAGCTGGAGGGAAAGCCACAGACAACAGGCAACTTCAGTAGCTTCAGGCGGTGGGTGGCGGTGAGGGCGGGATCTTTTGCTGACCCTTTTGCAGCAACTCTTGGTTTCCTGGCAGTGCCCTTGTCCTAATGAGAAACGGCACTGCAGTCTAGAGTGGTGATTTGCCACTATAAACACTGACCTTCGAACAGCTGCAGCATTTACAACTAGATGCAGAAAGATCTGAAACGAACTGGGACTACAACCCCCCACACCCCTCAGCTGTCTCTCCCTGCCAGAGAAGACAGGAGGTGGAAATGCAGGAGTGGGGTGGTCATGGGAGAATACTTCTTCATCGGGGTGTCTAGCAGGCTGAGAGGTCAGCCCTTTCCTTCCATCCTCCCTTGCAAGAGGATGCAAATGTTGGGAGAGGAGAAAGCCCCATCTGGCCAAATTCACCAGAGAACACAGGAACCCCACATCCACAGCCTTTCCTGCTTCCTTTTCTCCCTGGAGAAGGGATGGGGAATGTGTCGGCCCTCTGGATGTTGTTCCACAGCGTCTCCCATCATGCCTCTCCATTGGCTACGTTGCAGTCCAATGACATCTGGAGGGCCACAGCTTTGCAATGCACTGTACATAGGGCTACCATTGTACCTAGTTCGGAAACTTCAACTAGTTCAAAATATGGCAGCCAGGTTGGTCACCAGTACATCTAGGGGTGAGCATATTACCCCAACATTAAAATCACTCCACTGGTTGCCAATTAGTTTCCAGGCAAAGTACAAAGCATTGGTCATTACCTTTAAAGCCCTAAATGGTTTGGGTCCAGGTTACCTGCGGGATCGCCTTCTCCCATACAGTCTGCCCTGCACACTCAGGTCCTCTGGGGAGAACTTACTTCAGTCAGCCAAGACTAGGCTGACATCAGTTTCCCAAAGGACCTTTTCTTCTGTTGCCCCCGGATTATGGAACGGCCTGCCGGAGGAGATTCGTAAAATTAACTCTCTGTGTGATTTTAAGGCAGTTTTGAAGACTAGCCTTTTCCGGCAGGCTTACCCAGATCAATGTAAAATCAAGAATCTTTAAGATGTGTTGATTCTTGTACTAATATTGTTCCCTGCCTCAATCTAAAGGGAGAGACGGGTTGTTGTTGTAGCTTCTCCGCCTCTCCAGTACAGCCACACATGGGAAGGCAGAAGGAGCAGTAGGGTGGCCAGGAGCAAAAGAGGACACTGTTGAAGGGGGAACTTCAGCAGGTGGCTCTGTGAAAGCTACACCTGCTGAATTTACTGTTCATTAGGGTGACCATATGAAAAGGAGGACAGGGCTCCTGTATCTTTAACAGTTGAATAGAAAAGGGAATTTCAGCAGATGTCATTTATATGCATGCAGTACTTGGTGAAATTCCCTCTTCACCACAATAGTTAAAGTTGCAGGAGACTGCCCTCTTTTGTATCTGGTCCCTCTAGTATAGCTCCTGCAGCTTTAACTGTTCTGGTGAAGAGGGAATTTCACCAGATGCTACATGCATGCAAATGGCACCTGCTGATATTCCTTTTTCAATACAACTGTTAAAGATACAGGAGCTCTATTCTCCTTTTCATATGGTCACCCTAGGTTCAGTACAACTAATAAAGCTGCAGGAGCCCTGTCTTCTTTGGCATCTGGCCAAAGGGGAAGCAGCTTGGTGGAAATGGCTTGAGAGGACCTTATTCATTGACAGGGTGACCATATGAAAAGAAGGACAGGGCTTTGGTATCTTTAACAGTTGCCTAGCATGACCAGATACAAAAGAGGGCAGGGCTCCAGCAGCTTTAACTGTTGTGATGAAGAGGGAATGTGCTGCATGCTATAAATGACACTTGCTGAAATCCCCCTGTCCTGTCCTCCTTTTCATATGGTCACCCTACAGTGTTGCCACCATGTTGGGCAATGGTGAAATTGTGAAAGTGAGTCCCATGTTGCAGGTTGCAAATCCAAGGTGGGTCTTGGGTCTGGACCAATTGAAGCCCACTGATCTAGCACGCTATTGTCAACAGTGCATGGCAGTGACTCTTCAAGGTTTCAGGCAGTAGATTTTCCAGCCCTACCTGAAGATGCCAGGGGTTGAATCTGGAGTTTTCTGAATGCAAAGCATGTGCTCTACCACTGAGCTACTGCCCCAGTGCATGTTCTTTCAGAAGTAATTCCAACTGACTTCCTAGCAAGTGTGTTTAGGACTACAGCAGCATGGCTCTCCTTTCATTCTAACTGGGCAACGCTTGGAGAGCATGGGCAACAGCTGGAAACTTAGGTGGAGGCCACTGTGGGATCACACCTTGTCAATATCATCTACCACATGGCCTCTCTGGTTAAATTCCAGTCTGCATGCTTGCACACAAGTAAGTCCTACTCTGCTCAATGGGGCTTACTCCAAGGTAAGCGTGTATAGCATTGCAGTCTAAGTGATGCACATAGGGGCAATTCGCACCACCCCTAACTTCACATATATGCTGATGGACACTTAGCTGGTGGTGACTGACCAAGAAAGCGGTCTTGTAATTGTGGGGGATATACCCAGTGTGCAGCAGCTGTGAAAAAAGTGGACAATTCCATGCTAGGGATCAAAAATAAACACTGCCCAAATTATCATGCCATTATACCAAACTATGGTGCGTCTACACTTGGAACGCTGTGCACAGTTCTGGTCACTGCATCTTGGAAAGGATGTCATAGAGCTAGAAATGGTGCAAAAAAACATAATAATCAGGGGACTGGAACAATTCCTTCTGAGGAAAGGTGACAGTGTGTGTGTGTGTGTTAGTTTGGGGTGGGGGAAGAAGCAAGTAACAGGAGAAATGATAGAGGTTATAAAATCATATGCATTGTGTGAAGAAAGTAGGCAGAGAGGTTTTTCCTTCCACTCTCATAATACTAGACTTGGCATCCGATGAAGCTACATGGCGAGAGATTCAGGACAGGCAAAATACAGTGCATAGTTAAACTATGGGAGCTACTAACACCATGTTAGATGTGTCAAGAGACACCAACGTAATGACTTTAAAAGGGAACTGACCAAATTTATAGAGGATAATGCTTTCAGTGGCTAGTAGTCATGATGGCTATATATCCTCTCTAGCATCAGAGGCAGTATGTCTCTTAGTACCCGTTGTTGGGAAACATGGGCGGGAGGGTCCTATTGCACTCATGTCCTGCTTGTGGGTTTCCCATAGGCACCTGGTTGGCTACTGTGGGAAAAGACTGCTGGACTAGATAGGCCTTTGGTCTGATCCAGCAGGGCTCTCCTTAATGTTAAGCACACCAGCAAAGCCCATGGAGAACTTTCCATTAAAAATGAAGAAAGTTCCCATCCAGCTTTCATCATATTCGTTGAGGGTGGGGGGGAGATTTAAAAAGATTGAGAATGCTACTGTGCATAATAAGTTGCTGGCCTTTCTTGCTCAATCTCTTCACAAAGCAATCAGAGGGTGAAAGGAGACATCTTTAATGTAACTTTCCTACAAATAAACACCTCTTATATATCCCTTCCAAAAAGAAAAGAAAAGACTGAGTTTGGATTAAATGAGGTCCTTTGTCTACCCAGTTACTCCCCCCCACCCTCCGCTTGCTCCAGTTGTTCCTTGTGAAGGCTGTCAAGAGTTTTCTTTTCTTTTTTGGAAGGGTCTCTGCTTTCATCATAAAACGTTCCTTGTATAAAAACCTTATATATACACATTTGTATGTATGTACGTATGCATGTATTATCCAATGCAATTGTTGTGCCAAACTCGGAGAAGTGCCACCTTGGTTGTCAAGTTTCAGGAGTCGGAACAGTTGTCTCGTGAACAGCTGCATTTGTGTAAGCCTGGAGGCAGGTGGCCCACACTAGTCACTTGCCACTCATCACCACACTGAAGTCTGAAAGATCTGTCCATATTTTTCTTTTCTTTTTTCCTTACAAAGTCCCAAACGTGCTTAGGAGTTTAGAATTCCTCTCGCTGTTTCTACAGTGTAAAGGACAAAAATCTCATTCACAAGGTCCAAATATCTTCCCATGCTGCTTTCAAACAGTTGCATGTTGTTGTTGCTGTTTTAAAAAATGCCAATCAACAAAAAAAGGTTTATGCCATCATCATCCAGTAAAAAAAGTAAAAATCTTTTGCTTCCTAAAGTCAGCGATGTTTTAGAAGGGCCTGGCCACAGGTCTCTCTGTACGCGGAGCCACTGCGTTTGGCTTTACACCTTCAAGGGAAGAGAAGCCGCTCTCTCTTCATCCTCCAATGGCTTATGGTTGTCTCGGTTGACATTCCAAGTCAAAGCATCTTTTCCCACGTTCATGCCTTTGTCCTTGAAATATGACATGAGACGCTGAACGGCAATGTGGGCGGGGGTGAGGGGGCGGGGTTTGAGGAGATGGCATTTGTGTGTGGGAAGGGGAGCTTTAGAATCAGCAGCTCAGCTCAGGAGGGATCCACCACAGAAGGAATAACGGCGAGCTGTAAACCAAGATCAGAAGCTGTTACAAATCGACTCGATTTCAGCTCTGTCATCACCAGTTCCTACTTTAGGCAGAGATCTGACTAGAGGAGGGGGAAGAGAAGGTGGAAAGGCAGGTCTAAAACCAATAGAGATCCTTGCTTTTATCCTGAGGCTGCAAACCTGAGAACAGAGAGAAAGAGAGAGAGAGAAATGGAAATAAAACAAAATAGAAAAGGAGGAGAGGAGGAGGAGGAGGAGAATGATATAAAATAAAGTAAGGTAAGGACAGAAAAAAGGCAAAACCACCATTTTCCTGCCACAGCACGTTCTTGAAAAGAAGGATAAAATGAAGGCAAAACCCAAATCCAACTAGATAACTTCCCCTGAGAAGGATTGTCATCTGGCTCAGCCATTAGGTATGTCACCGTCCCTCACCTTTAGTACCTCATCTGTTCAAAGAGGCTCTTACAATTCAGTCCCAAATTTCTCTAACAAGGGAGCGGTGCCAGGGCTCAGACTTGTATGTAAGAAAGGGGTTGCCATGGTGAGACCTGACAAAGGAAAAAGCTCACCCTGTCTCACAAGGTTATTGTGAGGATGAAGGTAATCTACAGTATTATTCAGCAGAGCCTGAGTACAGGGCTGCTCCAGAAAACCTAGACTGGGAGAGCAAAGGGGTGAGTAAGGATTTAATTCATGCTATATAGGGCCCTAGGATATATTTAGGGTGAGCACCCACTCCCCATTGCTCCCCCTTAGAGTCATCCCTGCTTGGGGAATTAATACAATAAATCCACAAGAGATGTAGTCAGTTTTATATAAAACCAGGCTCCTACAAAAACAATTGGTTTCACCCTTCACTTTTTGAACAGTAGAACTCATAATTCTTTCCTAATAGATGGGTGTGTGTGGGGGGAAGTACCATTCTAATGAGGAAAAATAGTTTGCTATCAAGAATTTGATAAAGTATAAAAGACAATTTCCTGGGGAAAAGTTCGATGGGGAAGGATCTTACAGTGCATTACCACATGCTATTGACATTGTGCTATTGAAAATCTATGCTTGTGTGACATCAATACAACTTGCTGGCCCGATGGGTTTCCTGGGAAACTCATTGCACTAGCAAGTGACATTGATGTTGTGCAAGGGTTGGTTTGCGTTAGTGATAGTGCACCCTGAAATCCTTCCTTGCATCCCCAGCTTTGTTAATAGAAAAACTGTCTATTTTCTCTCTCCTTCTGTTTTTCACATACCAAGGAATCCATGTGTCTCACCTAAAGGATGGATCAACATTGTTAGTTTTTTTATTGTTCCAGCAGTCCCACCGGAAGTTCTAGATGCAACCTGAAAGCAACACTTCACCTGGTAGGGCTTAATTTGAATGTCTGCAACCTGCCCCCACCCCATTTCATCTTAAGACTCTGGCCATGCAGACTTCATTAGTTCAACATCATTCAGCCTTTCCCACCCCCTCCTATTCTCCTCCAGGCTTTTTATATAGCATCTTGCCTGATGAACAGATCTTGAGATCTCAAAAGCTTGTACATTTTTTGTGATGTACCACTGACTTTGCCTAATAAAGGTATTACCCCAATATGGATTTTCATTTTTTGAAAATGAAACTCCTTCCAATGTATGCATTGAAAAGTTACAATCCCTCCCCTCCCAAACTGCGGCTGCTACTCTATGTCTGTTTCTGCTCTCTTCCTAGTAACACGTATGATCCAATGCCTGACATGAGGCCATCATGACGTGCATTTCCCTGGCCCCATCATAGACAGCCAATTCTGTGAGGTCAGCGAGAGGAAATGGTTATGTCACAAAGCCATGACATAATATAACAAAAAACTGTGACATGTTACTGGGAAGAAGAGAGAAAGGAACATGGAGTGCAGTCTTCTCCTGTAGTAACACTTAACTTAGCGTTCAGTGGTGCAGGAAATGGGTTCTGAACATCCTATTATTTTCGTGGGAAGGATGCCTTACTGCACATTTTCCCTTTTCTACTTACCTATTCCAATGTAAAACAACAACAACAATGAACAACAGGGGTTGTTCGCAGTGGTGTAGTGGAGTCAAGGCTCACAGGGATACACCACCAGCATATTTTTATTAGTAGGGATGCTGATGTCACTCCCCTCAGCATTTCCTGTTCCCTCTGAGTTTAGCTGCAATTCTTGCAGTAGCTGAGGGGAAATGGATTTCCCCAGCAACAAAATATCACTCCTTGTTGTAATGTGAAATATTTTGGAGTGGCTTGTTCTCAAATTGGCATTTAAGATCCATTAGCTTTACAAGAGACCTACTCCTAGCAAATGGTTTGATGGTATGGCTCAACTCAGCAGCCAGCAATTTTGGTCTCTCCTTAGGGGCATGAGTCTTCCATGATGAGCACCTGAACTTCCAAATTTACCATGACACCCCTGGTTGTTCAGGATGTGAGGGAAGGGACAGACAGAAAGAGAAAGAGTTGTCTGCCAGCCCTTACCTGTGTCCACATTGAGGCCTAAGCTCTGTGCCATCTCTCCTGCCGAACTGACAAAAGGTGCTGGCGTTGTCCACGCTGAAGTGGCGGGCTCACTCTTGCCCAGCTCGCATGGAGGGCTGACAGGTGTGGGTACGGAGGCAGGCGTGAGGCGGTGGGGGCGCACCGAAGCAGCAGGCACCAGCAGCGAGCCGTAGCGAGGGTCAAAGTGCGGGCCGTAGACCTCGTGCACTGTGGTGGGCCGGGGATAGGCGGAGCTCTGTGTGCCAATGTATGGGTGGTGGTGGTGGTGATGATGGTGGTGGTGGCCAGGGTGCCAGGGCTCTGGGCCACCCTGGTGGAGGTGGCTGTGCAGCGAGCCTGGAGAATAAGGGTCCGCAGTGGCAAAGGGCAGTTCACTGTGGGTGGCAGCTGCTAGCGGGCTGCCCAGGGAGGCAGGCACCGACGAGGACTGGTATGTGCTGTTCCAGAAGGAGGGTGGGAAGCTGCGTTGACTCATGGGGAATGATCCATCTGAACAAAGGGGGTAGAGAAGAAACCATTAGAAGGATGTCAATTTATTCATGTCATTACTCTAGGTTATTTATATCAGGGGTTGGCAGAAAGTGGATATCCAGATGTTTTGGGCTTCAACTCCCAGCATTCCTGACCATTGGCCATGCGGGTAAGGGCTTCTGCGAGTTGAAGTCTGGAGATCTACCTTCAGTCCACCATTGATTTATATGAACTCAGCCATGTACTTTAAGTTAATATCCTTCTTCTACTCTGTTCCCAAGATTGTCTCCCCACACAACAGTCCTCAGACAGATGGTCTCTCCATTACTGATTCACATTCAGAACAGAAATCTGGTCACCAGAGATTATCCCTTGAATTATAAAGCCCTATGTCATGATGCCAAAGTAAATATTTTGCATTTTCAGCACCTCTAACTTGAATGTGTGAATTTTACAGTGTCTTCTGATTTCTTTTTTACAGTGTGAATTTTACTGGGTCTTACTGTTAAGAACAGTAAAAAAATACACACAAAATTGTGACAGAGAGGTTCAAATTTGCTTTTAGTAGCATGACCTAGAATGTGCATTCTGTTTTAAAATGGATAATTTTGGCTTTTTAACAACCTCAGAGTTGAGTTTTCTCCATTCAGACTGAATCATGCTGAAAAACTGCTGAATGGTTATTTTCAGAACTTGCATGGAAACAGAAACAGGTGCCTTTTTTCAGAGTATGGTGAAATGATGGAATTTTCAAGGAATCTCTACTCTTAAAACATTGTGAGATCTAAATGTGAGATCTAAATCAAACTATAACACAAATGTAAATATCTACATTGACTACAATATAATTTGATTTCACTTTCGTATTCTATCCCACATTAGCAGCATTGGCACAAAGAACATGAGAAGAACCTGAATGAGCATTTTTAGTGTCATGAGTGAAAATGACCTGGCACTTTATCAGCTAAAGACCATTATTTGCATCATTTGAAAACACCCCCCCCCCACACCCTTATTCAACCCTATAATTCAGCCCAATCTTCTTCAAGAGGTAGTCTACTAAAGAACCCTAAAATTTTAGGATCTGAACAGTAATGCTCAGCAGTAATTCATGAAGAAATTATTTTACTACAGGTTCACATGGAGGGCAACCCATGATTCTCAAAGAGATCACTAGTAAATCTGCTTGCTGCAGGACATGTGATTATGACTCAAACAGAAAATATGAGCTGTTGCCAATGGACCTTGAGGTGAATCACAGTAACTTATCAAAACAAACAAACAAAATAGATGCCCAATCCCAAAAGATCATCCTGCTGTAGAATCTCACAGAACCCAATCTGAGATTCTCAAGGAGATCCCTTCAAGATATAATCAAAGGTGTAGTCGCCGTAGCTTATTTTTGTTATACATGTATCCATCCTTTTGCAGGGAATTGAGGATAGCATTGGGTTGTGTGCGTGTGACATTTATTCCTCAGAAGAATCCCACCCAAAAGGTTAAGCTGAAAGGTTGCTTTGCTCCAAGGTGACCCAGTGAGCTTTATAGCTGAGTGGGAATTTAACTTTTTAATGTCCAAGCCTTAACACACAAGCCACAAGTATCTGCACACAGCAAAACCCACATAAAGTCCACAGTTTTCATCTCAAATAATAATCCATTATCAAATCAGTGCTATTCCCATCTTCATCATGATTTATTTATTTAAACATTTCCACTATTCTTCACCTTAAATATTCAAGCACCAACTTTAAAAAGCAGATTAAAAAAATGTGACAATGAAATCAACAACAGTTTAATAGTTCAAAGGCTGAGCTTGAAAATTAAAATTAAAATTGTGCTGAAAAGTTAGTCCCTAAAGCTTAAGCTGCTTTTCTGTAAGATCATATTAAAGCTGGAGAGATGCTACACCTACTTCCTGGTAAGTAAGACTATTTTGGCCTGTAGATTTTTGGAAGATCTCAGCCAAAATGCTTTAAATAGAAGGCAGTAGCTGGATGACAGATAGCTATTCATATCTTGTGTGTTTGTGTGTGTGTGTGTGTGTGTGTGTGTGTGTGCGTGTGTGTGTGTCAATGCATAACTAGACAGAAAAAAGCCCTACAACCCTAAACAGTTTTAAAAACTAACAGCTTACGTCATCCATCCATGCTGGCTAGGGTATACTGTCTAAACATGCATAGGAAGGATTGTGCCCTTAACCATCATGGCATCTCTCACAAATAATCACGGGACTGTGATTCCACCAGCTATTCTCCCAGAACTAGGTTCTAGGGCTACTATGAGAAAGGGAATGAGTAAAGTTGCAATCCTATACTTTCTTACCTGGGAGTAACCCCCCACCCCCAGAACTAAATTAGACTGACTGACTACTGAGTGAGTATATTGTATGGTTTTATTGTGAGAGGGAGAGATGTTTTTAATGCTGTTTATGTGACGTATTGTGTTTTACATTGGTTGTTAGTTCCCCTGGGCTCTTTGTGAGGAATGGTGGGATAAAAAAGAAATGAAATCAATCAATAAAGGATATGTATAGGATCCCCCTGTAACTATGGTGCATGTGCCACCAGGTATAATTGGCAGATTTAAAAGAGAGTCTGAATTATATGTGCAGGGTGAAACAAAGAAGGCACCTGTCTATTCACAATGAACTACTGCAGTATTAATGAGCATTTTGTGAGACAACTGTAACACTTAAAGAAGGGGGTGGGAAACAGCTCTCAAACCAGACAAGAGGCTTCCCTGCCCCCCATTGCTAGATCCCTGTCATTACATGAAGGAAAGGCACTTCTCACATGCCCCACAGCATGGCCATTCTTTTTGCAATGTTCATCCAGAGTGGGGAAACGACTTCAAGCCATCTTTCGAAGACTCTTTCCTTGACATCGCTTGCCAAGAGACCTGGAGGCCCCTTTGGCCTAGGCAGAATCCTCCTAAAATAATTCAGCAGAAGTCAGTCACACAGCGGAATCCTATACATACGTCTGCTCAGACGTTCAATGGGGCTTACTCCAGGGTAAGTAGGTAGAAGTCAGCTAAGTTGGATAAGCTTTGAATATGGCACCAGTCCTGTGCAAGGAAATATGTAAGTTATGGCGGGATCTGTTTCTGAGTAAACCCAGATAAAATCAGATTATATAACTAATGCCATTGTCAAATCCCTGCAGTTACTCCTTACACACTGAAATTGTGTAGATTTTAGCACAAGCTGTACATGCATGATCATCGGATCCAAAGTATTTCTCAGGTGAGATTTTTTTCTTAAAACCTGGATCCAATAGGACCTTCACCTGCCCTGCACAGCTGCTAAGAAGCCAGCGGAAGGGCTTTCCTACCCAAATGCTGGTGGGGAAAAAAGCCGCACTCCCTATATGCATGTTCACAAAGGAATGAGCAACGTTGAACGCTGTGGAACTTACTTCTGAGGGAAAAACCTGCACAGGATACTGTACAATCCTCAACATGTCTACTCAGAAGTAAGCCCTAGCCAGTCTAATGGGACTCCCTCCAGGTAAAAGTCTAGGATTGCAGCCAGGGGTGGTATCTAATGTTACCATAAGTACATTTCAATGGGTCTTCTTTAAATAGGACTAACATTGGATAGAACCCATTTTGGTTGTCATGGCTGGCTCAGAGGTTTTGCTGTCTGAGGCAGAGCAGGAAATGGCACTCTTCTGCCCCCACCTCCAAAAATCAAGGTGTGCAGGACCTAAGGCTGTCCAGCTATTTTGGCACCTGAGGCAAGAACTGTTACCAGCATCTCCCTCTTTCCCTGGCAGTAAAATTAAAATTAAAACATTAAGGGTGCAACTCTATGCATGTTTAGTCAGAAAAAAATGTCCTACAACTCCCAGCATTCCCTAGCCAGCAGAGTTGTAGGATTCCCCCCTAAACAACGAATATTTTTTGTTCCAAATCGGCTGCCTCACTGTGCCTAATGGTAGGGCTGACCCAGCTCTGCCAAGCTACTTTGGGAGCTCTGGTCTGCCACCCTTCCAAGCATCTCAAGAGTCAATGGGTCTTCCCTGGAATTTCTCTGGAGCAAGTGAGCTGGTTGCAGACTCTTCTTAAGACCTCTCCCCACAGCAGATGGAAGGGGGAACTGATTGAGCAGCATCAACAATTTCCCACCCCACCCTTCTGCACGTCCTGCATGGTTCAAGTTTTATACGAATTAAAACTAGATGGAAAGTTCTCTGCACCAAGGCTGAAACGTGTCCAATTAGCCCAGGTTTTCCAGGCGCGTCTACACAGTGGTTGTAGCCAGTGGTAGTCCTGCTTAGATCAGACCCATTGAAATGAATGGGACTTGAGTTAGACTAACACTGGAGACAGCCCCTACTGTTGCAATCCTATACCCACTTACCTGGTTAGTGGTAGGTGGGTATAGGTAGTAAACACCATTTATCTCAATGGAACTTACATCTAAGTAGACATGCATAGGATTGCACAGTATGTGTCTAAATATATGTGTATGGGCTTTCTTTTTTGTTGAAAGTATTACTACAGGGCAGGAAAGAAATATAGTAAATATATAAATTGCACTGGTTCGTTTAGCAGAAACTATATCAGAGGATTGCCATCACACCCCATAATATTAGCAGCCTGTATCTCCAGAACAGGGAAACTGTTTGGAGTCAAATCCTCATCAAAACACATTTACTTGAGAGTAATGCCTATACAAAATTGGCTGGATACAGATGTAGTAATGCTTAGAGTAGACCTAATGAAATCAATAAGACTTAAGTTACTCATGACCAACTTAGGTCTCATTTATTTCAGTGGGTCTACTCTAAGCATGAATAAGTCTGGATCCTTAGCACAGTGTTATCAGTCATTTAGGCTGCCATCTAATCTCAGTGGGTATAAATCCTATTTAATGCACTAGGACTTCCTTCCAAATAAATATGGCGTAAACATGTTTAGGATTGTACTGTTCATGTTTCACCACAGATCTTTCTAGTAGTCTTATCTGAGTGGCTTGAATTGTAACAGAGTAAACCTATACATGTTTACTGAGTAGTAAGACTCACTGAGTTCAATGGGATTTACTCCTAGGTAAGTGGGTGTAGGATTCCAATCTTTAGTCTTAATTGGTTTGTTTCCTGAAATTTGTGGCTGTCTTTTATAGGTCGACACAAATTTCATATGTTGTGATGTAGTTCCCTTCCTTCAGAATACAAATACGTTTTTTCAAAAATATAAAACAGAGGGGAGAACTCTTGCATGCTAATTTGAAATACTTATTATTTTTTTTTAAAGAAAGCAGTTAACAACACAATCCTATACATGTTTATTTGTTCCTATACATCCTTTGGTCTCTTTGTGACCAAAGGAGCTTACATCAGGTAAGTGGGCATGGGATTGCACTGAAAATTATTCCTCATTACTTTGCCTGTGAAGACGATTAAAACCAAAGTCTTGAGTAAGATCCATATATCTGAAGTGAGTGTGTGTTTGAAAAAAGAGATTTTTAAAAGGTCTCTGGTGGTCACCATCATCCAATAAAAATGGTTGAAGGGGCAAGGCACTATCTCGATTTTAAAATAAAATTAATTGAAATCGGATGTGGGAAGAGATGACTTTTGTTTAAAGAATATATTAGCCAAGTCCGATCTTTAACTCCAGTTTGCCAACTCATTGAGTCTAAACACAAAAACTAAGGAGCAAGTTCTATGGAAGAGGATGAAAATGACTTCAAAGTAAACATGATGTGGACCCAATTAGCTGTGCAATCTGGTCCTAAACCGGTTTACTCAAAATTCCCTAGGATTTACTCTGATGTAAGCAAAGTTTAGGGCAAGGACACCAGTTTAACTGGATGAAGTTTGATCACTCTGCCATAAATCCAACTGTTTCTGGGGGTGGGGACAGCCTTGTTCATCGTGGTTAAAGCCATGGTTTAAGTGGCTTTTGCTCAGGGGTAGAGCCTGTTCTTTTGCATAGCTTAGGGGCAGAGCCCCTGCTTTGTGCAGCAGTTTTGATCCTGGCATTTCAAGGAAGAGATGGAAAAATTCCTGCTTGAAAACCCAGAGAGCTGATGCCAGTCAGTGTCGACAATACTGCAGCTTCCTATGTCCCTATCCTCTGGAAAGTATGGCAGAGTGTTGCAATCCCCTGGTAAGTATATAAATTATGTTCTGATTATCAAGAGACGAGTGGCTGAAGCAATAGCCTGTCGCTTCAACCGCTCATCTCTTATTTTTTCAAAAGAAATTATGCCAGGATGCATTAACTCGTGTAATAGGTTTCTGACTGCCGTTGCCAACTAACCCAGGAAGAAGTGTGCATGGGGGGGGGGGGGGAGAGAAACTCTGCTCTTCTGCCTTTAACAGCTGCCTGATATGCAGGAATTAACAGGTGGTGATTTTCACTGCAGGAAGATAAATGAGTCACCTGCTAATTGCTGCAGATCAAAACACTGCGAAAGGGCGCCCCTGGTCGTTCCTCAGCCCTGCCCTCCCAAATCGAGTCTCTTGCTCCAGTTGTTCCCAGTTGAGTTTCCCCAAACTAGCTGTGAGATGTTCCTGCAACTAACGGCCAAAGAGCAGAGCGCCCTGATGCTGCTGCCAACTGCTCCCTGCCTGACATGGAGAGGAGATTTCAAAAGCTTGCACATTTTTGGGTGACATTTGAGTTGGCCTAATAAAGGTCTTACACAAAGATGGATTTTAGATTTTTTTTTCTTACAGCCAACATGGCCAAAAAACAAAATAAAAATAAAAAATCAGTTCCAAGTAACCAGAAGTTGATATATACTTCCATTTACAGAAAATGTAAGAATAAAAAGTATCACCTTACTCAGTCAATATTTCTTTCAAAGTCCCAATTGCCTAACAGAGCTTCCTTTTGTACAAACATGTTGAAGTTCTTAACTTTGCACAATCCAATAAAGGACTGTTACCTCCCACAGATTTCAGGGGAAGAGATTTAAATACGTAAGACCCCTGCAGGATTAGACCAGCGAAATGTCTGACTCTTGCAAGCTCCTTCCCCACAGCGGCTGACCCCAATGGCTCTCCTCTGCAACCAGCTTTCAGTGGCATACTTCCGTAAGAAGTGTCTCGTTTTTCGCTCTGTCATGCCCATTACTTTAATTAAGGAAACCTCTGTGCAATGTTTGGGATTTGGCATTGGCACGTTTCTGTGGCTCAATGCCTCGTTTCCGCACTGTTTTGGAGCAAAGTCATATCACATTTCTAGAAACATGAAAATGGGTCTGTGTAATGGATGTTTTATATGGATTATTTTAATCTCCTGACAGCCCAAATCTTAAACATGTTTATTCAAAATGAAGTCTCATTGTATACCTCGGTAAGTAAATGTAGAACGGGGTAGGCAGAAGACAGATCTGGCAAGGATTCCTAACTCCCAATTATTTAACAACAACAGCAACAAAGTGAGTTGCCCTAAGCCCTAAAATGCATCATGGCAATGAAGAAAGCTTTGGGGCAGGGGTGGGGGGGGGAGAGGATTATCAAGAGTTGGGTTTTGTGTGGAAAGGCAGAGCTGTGTTTAGTTCTGGTACTCAAAACAAACTCCAGAGATCAGAATCTATAGTAGAGTTTAATTTGTCATAGCTCCCCTCCTAGTTGAGGGAGAGAAAGAGATTTTCACCAGTGATTGTAGAAGCCCTTTTTATCACCGCGTAAATGGACACGCTGTTGATATAGAGCAACCTTCCCCAATTGGGTGCCCTCCAAATGTGTTGAAATGCAACTCCCATTATTCCCAGCCAGCATGGCCATGCCAGCTGGAGATTATGGGAATTGCAGTTCTATCCCCATCGCTCTACATTCCCCCAGCTGGCAAGGTCAGTTCTGCAGAAATAAGAAGCCTGTCTATTCACAAGCAAATAGCACATTCAAGTTCTAGCAAATCCCCCTTCTTTCAAAGCATTCAAGTCCCTGCCACTTAGGCATAAACAACAAGATCTGTGACACCTTCATTTGTTTCTCTTCGAGGTGCCACAAGATTCTTTGTTGTTTTTGCTGCAACACAGTAACATGGGTCTCCCCTTCTGGAACTGGCAACTACACATACATGGATGAGCAAGGCTGTCAAAGACGGACGTGGGAAAACTTCCACTGGTGAGGCTTCAACTGGGTCACACAACCCATGGACATTAGGATGCACATCTGATTTATCTTCCCTGAGCTCTGTCTCATCAATAACATCACCCCACCAGTGGCAGCAATAGTGGGGCAGCACCTTTAGCATCATGCATGAAATGGAATTTTGGCTTCCCCCCCCCTGACCTGCCCCACAGAAATTCAACTCCTTGCTGGGAGGGTGGGGAGGCATAAAAAAGGCTTCCCGAACCTGGGGCTCCCCAGATGTGTTGGACTACAATCCCATCATCCCCTAGCCAGCATGGCCATGGGAGTTGTAGTCGAACATACCTGGAGGTTGGGGAAGCCTGCCAAAAACAATGGTTTGCTAGGGTGTGCATGGAGAGAGAACTTCTGGAGGATCCAACATGGTGGAGAGAGGGGGGGGTATCAGCTCACCTCTCCAAGAGCTGGTGCTCCTAGTGGCAGCCTTGGCGCTGGCGCTGCTGGGCGAGTAGCTGCTTGGCTGGCTGAGGGCCCGGCTGAAGTGCTCGTCCACCACGGCGCTGATGTCCCCTTGGAAGTAGGTAAACAAGACGCATCTGGAGTTGATGTATTCGGCCTCTGGGGGGCGCTCTTTCTCAGGGCTGCACTCCTCCTCTTTGATGCTGGTGGGCGCTGCGTGGCCGGAGAAGGAGCTGCTGGCGCTGCTGCTGCTGCTGCCGCCGCCGCCGCCACTCGTGCTGGCGCTGCTGGCGCTCTCGGCCGCTTCCTGCATTTTCGAGTAAAAGGCGAGTTTCTGCGGAGGAGAGCAAAAGACAGTCAGGGCCGATTCACACATCATGCACCATGGCCCTCTCTTCCCGTACTGAGAGTGAACATGTGAACTACGAACTCTGCAAAGCGTTGTGTTTTTCAAAGCAGTGAGAGCCCTTATGAGAGTTCTGCTTTGTAGCCTCCGTGTGGTGTAGTAGTAATAGTAATAACAACAACAACAGTAATAATAATCAATGCACTTTTTTGCATAAATCCACCAATTGAAAGACTATTCTCTGCATCTGATGAAGTGACTTCAAGGTTAGAAAAGCATGGATCCTGTGGGTGTGTCTGAAAAAAAAGTCAGGCTTAAAGAAATCCAGAGCAAAGGTCAATAAACATAGTACAATTTATTGTTATTCTTACAGGTGTTTTGGGGTGGGGGAGAGGAGAGGAGGCAGAATACGTTTGTAATTTTTAATGTTCTTTTCTGCGGTCTGCACTCTGGGCTGTTTTTATGCGATAGACTAACACGGCGATCCTGCTCTGGCATTAGATCTTTGGTCAGTCTTTAAGATGCCTTCGGACTCTTTGGATAGCTGGGCAGACTAGCACACAATCCCTCTCCTTGGGACTGTCTGGGGATGTCTACTCCGTGCTGGCTCGTTTACATGTGGAGGTCATGGCGTGATGAATTCATTATTGAGGGGTGGACGGAGCATGTGTGAACACAACAAACAGACACACATACACACACACACACACACGGACTAGCCATATCTTGCAAGCTTTGATTTTCAAAGGGAGAACTTGGGACATATAATCTGTTTTTGTGTTGCAGCAGTCATACGAATCTACCGATCCACGAAACGAGAAACTCCACTCGAATGGGCTTCCTTTGCCTAAGAGCTCTAGTTTAGCAAGAGGCTTGTGTATTGCACCTCGCTTCTCTGGACCAGAGCGAGCCCTTTCCCTTCCTATTCAAACAGACTGCGAGCATCAATTCCAGGCAGATCCACCACGTTGGTGGAGAGCAAGCGATGTGCGCTGGATTCCTTAAGTCTACTCGGCCAGCGCGCTTCATTAGCTGCTGCCCCCACCCCACATCTAGCGTGGCCGCAAAATGTTTGGAGCTGTGGCTAGTTAGCCCAGGAAGCCTATACATACTGTGGTACCGAAAAGGCAGGGATGCCATTGATGGGGGTTGGGAAGCAGCTGGGCAGGATAAAGAAAACCCTTCAGATCTGGGAATCACTCCCCCCTCCCCTCCAACCCATATTTTGCAAAAGGGGGGGTGTTGAAGAGTATTTGAATAGGCATCTTTGCCAGGGATATTGGGAATAGGAAGTTTCCTTCCTATTCAGAGTCAGACCCTTGGTCCATCGAGCCCAGTATTGTTTGACACTGACTGGCAGCGACTCTCTAGGGATTTCAGGCAGGAGTTTTTCTAGCCTTTCTTGGAGATGCTGGGACCTCCATGCAAAACATACGCACTACAACTGAGCTAGGGTCCCTTCCCCATAAGACGGCAGCGGCCACTCAAGAAAAACTAAAGTAATATTGTGAAACACTGAGAGATTGCATTATATTCAGTGGTATATAAATGCCACAAATAAATGATAAAATAAAGTAAGTGAAGGAATTTGATTATTATTATCTAAAGATAACTGGAGTTAGAGTTATCAGATGAAGTGCTCAGATACAAGGGAAAATATGAAGACGAACATAAAGTACTTTGCACTTTAAAATGTTTAAAAGGACTGCTGTACTTTAGAGCAGCGCTGGGCAGACTTCAGGCTTGCAGGGTCCACTTTGGGTATTGTTGTTGTTGAATAGATCCCACCCAGATCCACCAGCTCAAGCCTTGTGCCAAAAGACATACACTTCGAATTAATTATGAGTCCAGGAATTTGTTTTGAGGACCAGAACTGAATGGAGTTCACGACCTTTCTCGACACAAAAATCCACGAAGGTTTCTTTATTTCAGTAGTAAAATTCAGCTGCTGCTGCTACTACTGTTAAACCATTGGGAGTCAGAAAGCCTTGCAGATCTATTACCCCGAGATCTACTGGCAGAACGAGATCTACCTTCTGCCCACCCCTGCTTTAGAGATTGACATAAGGGTAAATTAATGGGGGGGGGGGAATCCTCAGTTTTCATGGGAGCCCTTGGACCAAATGCGCCAGTCAATCTTCAAAACCAAGAAAGTAAGATCTTCTGGTGCGTTGACTTCTTCCAGAAATGAATGGCAAAACACACATTGATTTTAAGGGAGCAGAATTACAGCTTAAGGCTCTTTCTGGCGGGAGGCGGCCGTAGCGGCCATTGAGTTCCATAGGGTTCCAGCCTGGTTTTCTTTTCCCGTTTTAAATTAAGTACTGGGGAATGACGAGACAGTGCCGCCACTTCTGCAGCATTCAAGTTCCACGAGGTGGGCGTGATGAAGTCACCAGAATGTGTGTTTACAACATTTGGCCCAATCCAAAGAATGCTTTCCGATTATAGTTGGGAAGGGGCGGTGCGGGGAAAACTGGAGAAGAGAAACTCTCTCTCTCTCTCTCTCTCACACACACACACACACACCTGGCTGCTCCCAACATTTTGGGTGGGAAAAAGCATCCCCTTGGTAAGCAGAGGGAGAGAGGCATTTTCGACAGGATCCGATTATCTTCCCTAGATTTAGAGAGAAAGAAAGGGAAGGAGCGCAAAGGAGAGCTCTCTCGAAAGTCTGCGGAATGTTTTCCACTTTACCGCTGCCGTGTCTCTCAGCTGCTGCTGCGGCTGCCACTGAAGGGTGAAACGAATAACTGGATTTGGATCCAGCGTTAAGATCCTGAGAGTACCAGGAAGCTGCTCTAAGTTGGGGCCTCGGTGCAGAGGACGAGAACGAGAGAGAAGGCAAACAAGCCAGTCTAAATAAACAAATAAACAAATCAGCTTCTCCTACGTTGCCATCTCAAGAATAAAGCAAGATGGCAACTTAGATGGGTTCAAAAGGGGATTAAACAATTCATGCAGGGTGGCTCCTAATCAGGATGGCTGTTTAGTACCTCCAGGAACAGAGGCAGTATACTGGGGAACACGAGTCTGGCTTTTCTTAAGTTCTTACGAGAGCTATGCGGGAAGCTATTCTGACTCACGGTTGGCTCTGACAATGGGCAGCAGATCTGAAGTCAGGGGTCCCATTGCAGGAGACGAAAGCATCAGCTATTCAATCAATTATTATCAACACGGAAGGCCGTGAGTTAGTTTCCCTTTCTGACTAAATAAACCCCACCACTGAAATTGCAGCAAAAGACTGAATAATTGGACGGAACCCATATTCTTTCACAGCAACCCTGTAGAATTTTAGGTTGTAAGCTCACTGGAGCAGGGTTCTGTTATTGTTATTAATATAATTATTAATATTATAATTTTTAAAATTATTATTAAACTTATGACAATGTTGGAGTCTCCGGAGGGTGAATCAGAAATGTTAGGTTTCAATACAGACATTGAACAGCAAACCAGTAGAAATAAAATTAGGTCAGCCTAATTAGGTCAACCTAATTTATTAATTATTTCTAATGAGGTTCAAATAACAGGTGCCATTCAAGCACAGAGTCTGCACAGTACAAAGTCCTAGATTGTGGCTTCAATCCTGCATATACTTACTGGAAAATTACCCCCATTGAATTTAATAGGACTTCTCAGTAGAGATGCAAAGGACTGCATTGTAAGGAACCTACATGTCCGCTGTGCAGCAAGATCCAAGAAGGAGTGAAAATTAAGAATTAGAATTATAGCTCTCTCCATACAGGGGAGAGGGAAGAATAGTTAAGGATACATTTAAGACGGAAAGAAGGAACAAGGAAGGAAGAAACATACTATCTCACACTTCCTTTAATGGAGGAATGTAGATTGGTTTGAAAGACACTTCCGAAAATTTCAACATAAAATTCTTACTTTCTGCTAAATGGCTTACAGAACAGTTTTCTGTATCTCTACTCAGAAATAAATAATAATCCTTACTCCCAAGTAAGTAGGTATAGGACTTACTTAGTAGACCCTGATTTGCAGAGCCTAACATCGCAGTCTAGATCTATTTATTGGGAAACAAATGGCGGATTTGAGGTTTAATCCCTTCGAATTTAAGACAGCCACGGAAGATGGAAAGAGAAATGGTCAGAATAACCTTTTTTGCAATTCTTTCGTTAATGCAGAAAAGCTGGTGAACAGGTGCAGTTTTCTTTAAACTAAACTCCTATTTTGTCCTGCGCAAACAGTTTATCAACCGAATTTATAAAAGCCTTTACAGGACAGGCTTTATATGGAACTGGAGATACAATTCTTAACACACAGTCCTGGAAGTAAGTCCCCTTGAACTCAATGAGATTTACTTCTGAGTAGACATGTGTAGGATTGTGGTGTAAACATTGTCGGATTGCATGTTTTGTTTGTTGTACTTTGCCAAAATGCCACTTGGTCAATAATAATTAATCACCATCTTTATCATACTAATATCTGGCCTACCCAAGAGCTACCCAAAATTTATTTCCAGGCCAGCAATAAAACACCTAAAAAGAGGCATGTTCAGCGCAGGATCCACTTCAGATCATAACGCTTTTTCGGGAAGTGAAAACTTGTTGGTTTTCTTATTTGAAAAAACAAACATAGATGCGGGGGAGGGGGCAGGAGCTAGCATCAGGTAGGTCTTCTCCATTTGTCCGACGGGACTGAAACATTGTGCCAATTTCAAGTCAAGAGTTTTGAACTTTCCTAAGATGAAGTGCTGACCAGTGTTCTCTGCCAGCTTTGTCCAATCTCTTGGAAATTAAGCATGAGAAAGAAAAACACAGCTCAGCGAGAAACACAACAGGCCATTGAGGACGAAAATGAATCGCCCAGAGAGCTTCGGCTATTGGGAGGTATAAAAATGTAATAAATAAATAAATTATGGGGACAATTTGACTTCCCCCCCCTTTAAGTCATCGTTACCACACTTAGCATTCATACAGTGTATTTCAAGTTCAAAGGGATTTACCAAATATTACAGCAATCCTTTCAACATCTCTGTAAGGAAGGCCAGTGTTATTACCTCTATATTACAGGTAAAGATGAGGGGGTGGCTGAAGATGAGAGAATAGCTGCTGAATGAAAATCACGCATTGAGTTGATGGTTGAAATATTGTTACAACTACTGTTACAATTTGATTAAAGCTTCATCATTTTGGAGGGCTGTAATCCTGCTTAACAGTTCACCTGCTTAAATTCCATTGATGTCAATGGGATTTCAGCGACCAAGGCTGCAATCATAACAAACTTTACTAGAATTGTTTCCCACTGGATTTAGTGGGGCTTTCTTCTTTTATAGGATTGAACTACAATTTGTGTGCAGGATTAGTCCGGCAACAAAATCCTCCCTGCCCATTCATAGTAATTTACAGATAGCCTATCAAGAATATGTTTGACACGAAGAAGAAGAGGAAGAGGAGGAGAAAGAAAAGAAACCGAACTCGGAATCGAGCCACCTATTTCCCATCAGGATGACTCATAACCCCAGTTCAACGGAATCTCCCGTTAATTCGCGCCCCTGCAAGTCAAGGGGTGGGCGGTTTGCAATCCATTCGCATTTCAACCTAACGGAGCCCTGGGGTCCATTTCGCCTCGGGAGGGGCCGAAAATGTGATGCGAGAAGTTTAGCTCAACCATCCATCTCCGCGATCCCACGGGGAGGGAGAAAAAGAACCCGCCGGCTGCGTTAATTAGTCATCATCAGCGTATAATTGTGCCAAGCTTGGGATGCTGCGCTTGCCAAAGACACGCTTTCGCAATGCAATGCCCAGCCCCGCCGGTTTGAGGAATCCGGTATTGAAAAGACACTGCTCGGCGTCTCGTGCACGCGGCATGCCTGCCTCCCGCTCCCCCTCCCTCCCCATCAAGGTAACACCGTCCGCCCCCTTACCTGGTGGTAAGGACTATAGGCTGCTGCAAAGTAAGGCTGGGGAGGACCATAGACTTGGTACATAACATCCAAACAGCTCATGGCTAAAGGCAGCTGGGACTCATGGAGTGGAGGCGCATCAAGTCTGGCTATGCCAAGGGAGGGGGCGGCTTTTTCATGGACCTTCCCCGGCAGGGCGCTTGAGCCACTTGAGCAATGGAGCGGCGGAGAGGATGGAAACTGCTTTTGAGAGACTTGAGCTTTCCCTTCCCCTCCTCCGCCGGGCCGGGTCCCGCTCGCCGTCGCTTTCCTTGCCAGCAGTCAAATTCCAGCAAACGAGCTCAGGACAAACAGGCGCGGTGGGCGCCAGCCGGGAGGCATTTAAACGGCACGCTCGGCGTCAGGCGGAGGCGGGGGAGCCCGGGGACCAATGGGGACGTGCGCGCGCGCGCCCCTGCCTCGGCGCTCTGCGGCCTTCGGCGCTCGCGCTGGGCTGCCTCGTGCCGCCGGCCACGCCGCTGCCCGGGTGACTGGGCAGGCCGCCGCTGCCGCGCTCGTCTGCGTCTCTCTGGTTGCAGCTGCGCGTTTTCTGGCGGCCTCTAGAGCAGCCGTGCGCTGCCCCCTTTCCATGGAGGTGGGGGAGCCATCCGGGACTCCGGCCTAGTAGCAGGTGACGGGCTGGCGTCGTGACTCATGCTCCAGCTCAAGGGTGGGTGACTTGTGGCCCTCGCGACTGTTTGGCTTACAGCTCCCCGCACCATTAGCTACGCCGGCTAGGGATGATAGTAGGCCCAAACCACAAGTTGCCCCCACCCATCCTGAAAGGAACGAATAGTTAAAAATCAATGAATGCAAACATGGTGGGCGGCGGCGGGGGGGGTGGACTGGAGTCTGGGTGCTTCCGATTTCGGTGGGGCTGTGAATCCATTCTGGCATTCAGTCAAAACCAGCCAGAACTCTAAAAGATCTGTCCAAAGTGCTGAACTTGTTTTGGAGATAGGATTCAGGACCTTGAATAGCTCCTTTAGAGTTCTGGTTAGTTCTGACTAAAACCCAGAATGCATTCACAGCACCACCAGAATCAGAGCCACCAGCCTCTGATTTTTGTTACATCAGTAGATGCAACACCAGAATAATGGGGGATCAATTAACACAACCTTACCAGAGCTTTGTGTGTGTGTGTGTGTGTGTGTGTGTGTGTGTGTGTGGAATTAATTTTCATCCTCCTTACTCTGAAGGACATGAATATTTCACCAGTGATATAACTGTAAGGCCTGCTGAATGTAGAAAACTGGCTCTCTCCACATTTTAAGCATGTTTATGTATGAAAGGAGTTGGGAAATTTGGGAACGAGCTTGTGTGCCCCTCCCCCCTATGCTTCCCTTTCTAGTTCTTGTTGGCTAACATGTTATCTATGTCCTATGCTTCAAAATATATAAAGTGACTGAAAACTCAGTGGGAAAAGACTACTTAAAACTGCTCCTGTGCAAATGTCAACACAGTTCCAATCTCACACCTAAAGTAATACAAAGGGGTGTCTTACTGCAATTATATGTGCTAAAAATACGGCAGGTTAGGTTCTTTTCAGATTGGGGAAGATGGGCATGAGGAGATGGAGAAAAGGGGTTCAAAGGCAGAGGGAGGTTCTCAGCAAGATTTAAAGGTTTTCTATATATTCCATATTAAATTGCACAACGTCTCTGTATTTTATGTTGCATCTGTGCTTTCTTTGGTCTATTATGAAAATCCATCATAATAACTATGAAAATATCAATCCGGATCAGCCATTCTTTTTTTTTTTTAATCCTTAAAGCAAAGGGATTTGTTCCTATGGCATGCACATCTACTACACACACATGCACATGCATATGCACGCGCACACACACACACACACACACACACACACATGAATTTAGGCTACAACCCTATACATACTTACCTGGAAGTAAACCCTATTGAACACAATAGCACTTACTTCTGAGTAAAGATCGCACTGTACATTATTTTAATGGTATTTTCAGCTAATGTAGGGTAATATTTATGAGATTCCCAACTCAGTTGGCTTGTTGACAGAAACAACCCACCTGGGGGGGAATTTGTGAAGAAATTTTTATTGAGCACAGGAGAGATTAACCATGAAACCATAGAGGTAGAATGGTCCTTGGAGGGTATCTAGTCCAACTTGCTGCTCAATGCATGACGTGAAATGGATGATGCAACCACAGCATCCCTGTCAAATGGTCCTCCATGCTCTACTTAAATACCTCCAGTGAAGGAGAGCCCCCTATCTGAAGCAATCTGTTTCACTGTCAAACAGTTCTTCCTGTTAGGAAGTTTATCCGAATGTTTAGCCAAGATCTGCTTCCCTGCAGTGTCCACAGATCAGTCTTGATTCGGTCTGATTCATCATGTTAGAACTAGTGAGTTGTCTAGAAGTATTACCTGAGGAATAATCACATGCAGTATGAAATATATAAGGCATGGTACCCCCCACCTTGTCCTCTTAGAAAAGGGTTGCTCATTGTTATACATCAGCCTTCCCCCAACTTGGTGTCCGCCAGATGTTTTAGACTACAGTTCCCAGGATTGGCTATGCTGACTGGGGCTATTGGGAGCAGAAGTCAACAACAGCTGCAGAGTGCTAGATTAAAGGATGTTACAGATGTTTCAACCAGCACATATTGTTCAATGACTTGCAGTGCAATCTTATTCATCTCTACTCAGAAGTAAGCCCCACTGAGTTCAATGGGAATTATTCCCAGGTAATTGTATATAGAATTGTGGCTGTAAAATAGCAAAGTCCGTGGGCCAGTTTATATTATTGAATTTTACTCTGCTGTTTTGCATGGATACATGAGCTCCCAGAAAAGTCCAGTGACTGTGAACTGGGATGTATATTCAGACATTCAATGGCCATTTCCATGATTGTGGTTACCCGTGTGTGTGTGTGTGTGTGTGTGTGTGTGTGTGTGCACGTGTGTGTGTGTGTGTGTGTGTGTGTGTGCTCCTAGATGGACAGCTCCTAGTACTGATAATATCCTTTAAATGCCTGCTGAAAACATATATTTTCACACAGGTTTTTCATGGGTTGTAACTTATTTTGGTTTTATATGGCATTTTAAAAAACTTTTATAGCTTATATTATATTCTGACTTCTTGTATTTATGGTTTTAATTGTGAACTTCCCAGAGAGCCTCAGCCATTGGGCAGTATAAAAATGTAATAAATAATAAATAATAGTACTACCAATCAAGGGGCATTATACAGATATATTTCTCTTCTTAATGGATTGTTTGTGGTAAGAAAAAAGATGAGGGTGGTAGTGGGAAAACACAGGAAGGTTACAAAGGGAAGATGCTGTCATCTGGACCGCTTCTAAAATTCTGTGTTTGAGGCCGGGCAATTGCACAATAAGAGCCCCATTTGGAAGCATCCTTTGCTCACTAGTCATGAAGATTCCTCCCAGCTCACTGTTCACACTAAAAGGATTGCTAACCCTACCCGCCCCCAAGATGTATATATGTGGAAATGGTTACTTTTGAGTATGTGTCTTTAAGAAACATTTTAGTCCCTACATCCAACATCATGCAAGCGGATGTTCTTCTCACATACCCTTGCTCAACACCCTTGCTTCATATTAATAATTCAAATATTCCTCTGAAATCAATTCCCCCTTCCCAGTTTTGAAGAAAAAGCTAATAATAAAAAACTGCCCAGAGAGCTTTGGCTAGGGGGAGGTATATAAATGTAATAAATAAATAAATAAATAAATAAATAAATAACAAAACCAGCATGAAGTGATTTCATCCACCATCTGGGAGCCTTGCGCCACTTAGGCCATGCTGGCACCTTAAATGGCTGCCTCACTTTGGCTCATAGAATCATAGAATAGTAGAGCTGGAAGGGGCCTATAAGGCCATGGAGTCCAACCCCCTGCTCATACCTGAGCCCACCACATTCCTGGGTAATTGGTTCCATTGTCATACTGCTCCAACAGTCAAGAGGTTTTTCCTGATGTCCAGCCAGAATTTGGCTTCCTGTAACTTGAACCCATTATTCCATGCCCTGCACTCTGGGATGATTGAGAAGAGATCCTGGCCTTCCTCTATGTGACAACCTTTCAAGTATTTGAAGATGCAATCATGTCTTCCTTCAGTCTTCTCTTCTCCAGGCTAAACATGCCCAGTTGTTTCAGCCTTTCCTCATAGGGCTTTGTTTCCAGACTCCTGATCACCCTCGCTGCCCTTCTTTGAACCCCCTCCAGCTTGTCTGCAACCTTCTTGAAGTGTGATGCCCAGAACTGGACACAATAATAGGGCTGGCCATGATTACAGGTGTGGGTTGGCAAGTCATGCAGAAAGCGGTTCTTACATCAGTGTTTGGGGTACACATCGGTGAATATCAGGTCTGGCATCAAGGGGTCAGCATTGTTGGGCAGCTGCCGAGGCCCCGGCATCCTGGAGGGACAGCCACTGCCACCTGCTTTCACTCTTCATAGTAGTAAGATTTCCCTTCTGGGGCAGGATGTCCCCCTGCCCTGCCCTGAGCATCACACTCCATGTACGTCAGTGGCTCCTTCATTATTCAGAGAGCAAAAGTAGGTTTTTGTGATGAATTTAAAGCATCTTTTTTTATCTCATTCCTCAGCCAACAATGCAGCTTACATACAAGCTGTAAAACAAGACAGTCCCTGATCACAGACTTACAAATTAAAAAGGCATCTCTCTCTCTCTCTCTCTCTCTCTCTCTCTCTCTCTCTCTCTCTCTCATACACACACACACACACACACACACACACGGATGGGAAAGGAAGAGGAAAAGAGTTAAGTAGTTTTTCAGTAGGTCTATTGGAATGGCCCTACTTCTCCCTCTCATCTCCCTCTGTACAGCCTGCTGGAATGGCTGGTGGTGATGACAGTTGAGGGAAGAGGTGCCTTCATGCTGCTACGGCTCGTTATTTATCATGGCCAGATGAAGGAGCAGCAATAGCTGCTGAGAGCAGAAAGTACTGCTGGTACTGCAACCCAGGCCTAATGTACACCAAGCAGGATATTGCACTATGAAAGCAGCATGAAAGTGGTATATAAAAGGCAGAAGCCACACTACTGCTTTATTGCAGTATTGAAGTGCATTGACAACTGTTGGGGCCCATTGACACATACCATATATACCGCTTTCATATCACTTTCATAGTGCTATATCTTGTTTGGTGTGGTTCCTGCCTTTTATATACTGCTTTCATAGTGTGATATCCTGTTTGGTTTGGATTAGGCCCGAGAGAGAGAGAGAGAGAGAGAGAGAGAGAGAGAGAGAGAGAGAGAGAGAGGGCAGGTAGTGCAAGTGGTGGCTGCTTCTTGAAACTATTTCCACGTTGCAGGAGGCAAGAAGTTGCAGTGCCTATCACCATTGTTTTGTTATTTATTTATTTATTTATTTGTTATACTTACATACCGCTACATATAATAAAATATCAAAGCAGGGAGGATTGCCCTCTCTCTGTGGGCAGCTGTGCTGGGAGTTGCTTGGGCTCCCAGCATCCATTGCCACTCGCTTGCATGTCTGTGATGGGTGACAGCAGCAAGAAATCACTTGAGCCACCACCTGTCTTTTGTCTAGGGGGAGGCGGGGGGCAAAGGAGCAACTGGGCCCCACTGAACGGCATCTTGCCAAGGGCACTCCCAAACCCACAGCTGACCCTGGTGACCAACTTCTTCCGAGCTAGCTGGAGTGAGGTGCGATTACATTCGATATGTGTGAGTATGTGCACTAACTGAAGTGGGGAAAGATTCCTAATTGATTATTAACGTGCTTTCAAATGCGTGTGAGATTTCAGTCTTGGCCAACTGAATTCTACTTTCAGTTCTTCACTCAGCGAATCCAGGAAATAGTTACTGTATATCCGTGTTTGATCAAATCAGTTATAGTGTTAAATTAGTCCTTAAAAAGAAGGAAAAGGAGGAGGAGGAGGAGGAGGAGGAGGAGGAGGAGGAGGAGGAGGAGAAAAATTGATTCTCAGAATTTACTTCCAAGTCAGTTTGGTATTACAGCCTTAGACTTGCAGAGATATATCCTATTTTTTTTAAAAAAACATAAAAATAAATTTGTGTGTTTCCTCTTCTAAGTGCTTTCTTGGAACAATTCAAGGTGTTGCTTTTGACGTACAAAGTCCTTAAATCAGGATAGGGAGACCTCTTTCATCCCAATGGCCTAATTCAATATCTGAGAAGCTCTTGTGAGCTGCATTCCAGTGTAAGGCAGGGCTGAAGGCAAAAGCGGTGGGGCCCAAAATCCAACAATTGCCAGCATATAGTTGCTTAAAGCTCTTATTGCCAGTCACTAAGCCTTAGGAGAGGCATTTCAACCATTCAGAAGGAGGTAGGTGGGAGGGGGTTAGGCACAATAGCTGGGAAAACACACCATGAAAAGGCCAGGGGAAGGGGGCGTGGCCAACTAGGGAACCCAAGAAGTCTGGATTGGGACTCTAGGAGGCCGGATTTAGCTCCCAGGCCTGAAGTTCCTCACCCCGGCCTTAAATAAATACAAAGGAGCCATTTGGAACTTTGCACAAAACAGAGAAGCCTTCCTGGATGACACAGAGATTGCATTTCTCACAGACACAGATTGCCAGAATGCAATATTACCCCAGCCATATTCCTCTGTCCTGCAGTCGCATCAGCTATGTTGACAGAATGCAATGTAAACTGAGTATGTCATTTCTAAAACACCCAGGATTTCCTTCCATGCTTGGGGAATACTCAGTTAGTTGCTGGTAATACAAACACAAAGCAGTCTTAGAAGGGACAGAGATTTCACTTCTGTTTGTGACTTTCTAGGATTAAGATTCTTTCACACATTAAACAATTCAGCCTCAAGCATCTGCAACAGATATAAATGTGCTCCCAGACATTTAATGTAAGTTAAACTGAATTGTAAATAACCAGACTGAATAGCTAAATGTTGTCATCATCATCATCATCATCATCATCATCATCATCATCATCATCATCATCATGATGCCTTATTTGCCAAAAAGGTAGCAAGGCAGTGTACAACAATAAAACCTTAACACAGTAAAAACAAGAACATTACAAACAGTAAAGCATGAAAACATTAAAATAACTGTAATTTAAAATACTAAATGAAAACACACACACACACACACACACACATCTCACCACAGCTCAGTCTTATGGCTTTTTATTGAGTTCAGTGGGTTTACCCCTGAGTAAATGTGAATAGGATCGCTGCCTTACATTTACCCCTCACTCTAAGTGATTGCTTTAGACATTTTAAATAGTGGAAAGAGAATACATTTTCAAGTAAATAACATGATCTTACACTGTGAAACATGTAAAGAAATTTAAAAAATGGAAAATAGGTTATTGCAGGGGGTGGGAAGATAAGTGGAAGCATGGAGGACAGAAACTGGAGACAGGCTGAAATCCCACACACACTTACCTGGAAGTAAATCCCATTGATTTCCCGGATTTGATTCTTCCAACAGAGCAGGACATGGACAGGACCCATCTGAGTCAGCATACCTTTTCGGCCACCAATCCACTTCTGTCATTCTGCTGGTCACTGAGTTGATGGGCGAGCTAGGGAAAGAGCAGTGGAGACTGATGGCTCCGATGTCAGTGGGATGGTGAATCCACTTCAGGTTTTAGTCAGAACTCAAAGGAAATACCTTGTATAGACCCTTGAGAGTTCTGACTGGTTCTGACTGAAATCTGGAGCAGATTTGCCACCCCACTGATGTTGGAGCCACCAGCCTCCATCAGAAAGAGGGTTGTGGGGCTTGCACTGTTCCCCTCCTAGGTCTGAAGAACATGTCCACCAAAGATACCCTCTGCAAAGGAGAATGTGTTGACTTTATAATGTCTGGTGAGAGTGTGGACAGAAGACCAGGCGGCTGCCTTACATCTCTTCTAAAAGAGCTCTTTCCCAGAAGGCCGCTGAAATGGCTACCATCCTGCCTGTCCTATGTTCCCCTCTGGAACTGCTAGGTTGCTGGACGTGTGGCCAGGCTGATACATTCATGTAGCCACTGGGCCAGGGACACTACAGCGACCTTCTTTCCCATGGAAGGTTTGAATGAAACAAATAGGGCACTGTGCTCCTTTTGAGGCCTGATTTCATCAAAAGAGAGCATTAGTGCCCTCTGGGCATCTAAGTTGTGCCACTCCCTTTCCAGAAAGAGGGATGACTAGCTCCTGTGCATAGTGGAAGGCCATGTTGACCTTTGGAATAAAGGAGGGTTCTGGGTGCAGAACAACTTTGTCACTCTGAAAAATGCAGTTCTCTTTCTCAGGGATTAGAGCCCTTAGTTCTGAGACCCTTTGAAGTCAGGATCCTGAGGAAGGTCATTTCCAAGGGGTCAATGGGACCTTCAACATCATGTTCAAATTCTATGTAGGGGATCTGCAGACTGTGGAGAGGTGGGCTAATTAGGGATGCCTGTTATGTGGATGGGTCCCTATTGGGCCTTTATCGGAGTCACCTAGGATCATTTTGAATTTCAGTGCAAATTTCTCTGATTTGCACTTCCCATTGAAATGCAATTTACTTTGATATTTGCACTTCTCCAAATTTTGTGGCACAATTCGCCTATCAAAAATGTGTACAAAAATGCACACAAAAATTCATACATTTGGGAAAATAGCATACCAAAAAGGCATGATATTAGGAAAAATTGCATGCAAATTTCCGAATATATGAATATCAGGCAAAATGTCTTAACATGGTGATGGAAAAACAACATTGGGACCAGGAACATTTCCCTGGGGAGATCATTCCACTACTGGGCCGTCACTAACTATCAAGAAGGCCATGTCTCTAGTAGCCATCTTCCAAATTTCAGAATGAGAAGGTAGTACTGGGAGGAGAGCCTTAGAGCACTAGTAAGAACACCTGGGAAAAGGCATTTTCTGTGGTCTGAAGGCATAGAGATCTTTATAGATCAAAACTAGAACTTTGAATTGGGCCCAGGAATGAACTGGGACTCAGTGTAAGTGAGAGAGGGCTAGATAAGGTTGCAACGCGTGGATGCTAGGTGAACCCCTGGAGGGAAGCCTCTGGTTTTCCATAGTCAGGGCTACTGTGCCCAAAAAAAGCCTTTTCTTTTGCATCACATATTGTACCTCTGATAAATGTGCTCTAAGGGTTTTATCAGAAGATCTTAACTCTCAAGTGGATTGATTTAGGAAGAGGTGCTTCTTCAGGTTTTTTGATCCCCAGCCATTTAGTGCTTTTAAGGTAAGTACATTGAACTGGGCCACCTAGAAGCAAATACATAGCCAGTGGAGTTCTTTTAAAGATGGTGTAATATGCACAAACCTGGCTGTGCCAGTCAAAATTCTGTCAGCTGTTATTCTGCACCAATTGATGCTTCCAATTGGGAGGTTACCAGAACATAGAACACCATGGATGGACTATACCTGTCCAGAAATGGTTGCAGCTGGTGAAACAGCTGAAGCTGAAAAAGGTACTCCATGCCACCAAGGCCACCTGGGCTGCCAGTATCGGGGACAGTAAGCCTATGTATCATCAGTATATTAATGGTACCTTGCTCTAAATCTTAGGATAATCTCACTCAGTGGGTTCATTTAAAGGTTAAAAAGCATGGGGGAGAAGAAGAAGAAGAAGAAGAAGAAGAAGAAGAAGAAGAAGAAGAAGAAGAAGAAGAAGAAGAAGAAGAAGAAGAAGAAGAATTCAATTTATGTGCCAAAGCTCTTAACGTGACATACATAATAAACATCAATATAATAAAACCAGTGATAAATTACAGTGAAAAGAATTGTAAAATCGTGCCTGGATCCAGATCCAGTTGAGGGCCCCCTCCTTCCTGCTACCAACTGTCACTGCTGAGGCCATCAGAAGGAAAGAAGCAGCAGCCAGGCACCTCTCCATCGTGCCTGGGTCCAGCTGCAGCTGAGAGCCCTCTCTCTCCTGCTTAGTAACTGTCGCTACTGAGGCCATCAGAGAGGGAAAGGAAGTGGCAGTCAGGCATCCCTCCATCGTGCCTTGATCTATATGAGGCTATTAGAGAGAGGGAAAGGAAGCAGCTACTGAACTTTGCAACTAAGAATCTAGTGCCTGAATTTGCTGCTCCTTTTTTTCCTCCTCCCTCCCAATCCCCATTCCTTTTGTGTTGTTTTTTTAATAGATTGTAAGCCTGTTTTAAGAAATATTTTTGTAAGCCACTTTGAGAGCCTTTTTTGGCTAAAGGATGGGATAAAAGTGCTATAATAAATAAATAAATAAATAATGAATAAAATAAAAGCAGTAACAATAATTTCAAATAAATTAAAAATAATTTAAAGATGGACAAGTGTTACAGGTTCAAGCAGAAATGCCCCAATGCTACCTTCTGGAACCAACAATGCAGGTATACATGGAACAACAATTTCACCATAATTCCAACGTCCAACTCACAGAGTCGGTCCTGAAGGATACCATGCTGAATGGTATCGAAAACCATTGAGAGATCAAGGAAACTGAATAAGCTCACACTTCCCCTGTCTCTCTCCATCAGGGTGATCAAAGTTGTTTCAGTGGCCAAACCAGGCCTAATCTCAGAATAAAATGGGCCCTCATATTTAGTTTTATCCAAAGTACCTGGAGTTGGACTGGCATCACCTTGAGTTCAAGAAGGGGATATTTACAACTGGCTGATAATTGTCACCAAACTGTCTCCTTCAAGGCAGCTGGGACCACTCCCTTTCGCATGGACCCAGTCAATCCTTTCTGCACAGATATGATTAACCAAGCTGGGTAAGGGTCAAGTACAGGTAGTCAGCTGGATCCCTCCAGTAACTGAAGCTGATCCCATGCAGCCAGAGTAGACAGTACTCTGATAAGCCTGTATAGAAGAACTAGTGCTTTGGTGTGACAGTTAGAGTGCTGGATGAGGACCAGGGAGACCCAGGTTCAAATCCACACTCAGCTATGAAGCTCACTGGGTGATCATAGACCAGTCACTATTTCTCAACATATACTACCTGACAGGTTCGTGAGGATAACATAGCAGGGGGGAGAAAACCATGTAAATGTATAGAACTTTAATAAATAGATATTCCAATCATCAGGCTGTTGGTTCCTTTCCCATGATGTTGGAGGAGTCACATGGCCTTCCTTTCACTTTAGATAAGATGTGATGTGAGAACTTCACACAGGCATTTGATCCATATTTTCTTCTCTAAAATGATGCACCTCTGAAAAGAGAACAAAGTGTGTGTTAAATTAGGCTACCATGCACATAAGAGGAAGCCCTCCCAATTCACATTACTTGAGGTCCCTGGTAGGAAGGATAATCCCAATTCCCCACCATGGAGGAAGAAGATTGGCAGCTGGCTGGGTGGCTGTACAAACTGGGCTTATGACCACTACATGGATTGAAATTAGGGATGTGCTCCGCTCCGATTAGGAGCGTAGAAGCAGTAGCGGATTGGCCTGCTCCGCCTTACCCAGAGGCGGAGTAGGAGCGGACCGCGGACCCCCTAGAAGCAAGGCGAAGAGAAGCGACCATTTTTCGGAGCTCCGAGTTCAGTCGGAGCGCTCCGGTCGCCATCTTGAAAACATTTCGCCATAGGATTGCATTGCGGCAAATAATCGCGCATAACTACGTTGTTTTTGAAGCTATCGTTCTGGAAATTCTTGTGCACAGAGAGTCGTGGATGGGGGTCATTTTGAGACCACTCTCACCTCTCTGCGTGCTGTGGTTCACGTGCAATATTTTTTTAAAAATCGGGTCAACCGCGGGGCTCAAACTGCGTTTCGGCTTTTCGCCCATAGGATTGCATTGAGGGAAAGAATCGGGGATAACTGGGGGGGGGTTTAAGCTATCGTTCTGAAAATTCTTGTGCACAGAGAGTCGTGGATGGGGGTCATTTTGAGACCACTCTCAACTTTCTGCATCGTACGGGTCGCGGGCTAGAAGTTTTTTAAAAATAGGGTCAACCGCGGGGCTCCGTTTCGGCTTTTCGCCCATAGGATTGCATTGAGGGAAAGAATCGGGGATAACTGGGGGGGGGTTTAAGCTATCGTTCTGAAAATTCTTGTGCACAGAGAGTCGTGGATGGGGGTCATTTTGAGACCACTCTCAACTTTCTGCGTGCTGTGGTTCACGTGCAATATTTTTTTAAAAATCGGGGTTTGGGTTTTTTTTTTTTATTATTATTATTTTTTTGGAAGCGATGACAGGCACATTCAACTCCCAATCCTGATGAGAATTCATCTCCTCAGAAAGCATCCTCCTCCAATCCCAGCGTTGGAGGGGGGACTAAGGCAGACCCACCCTGAGAACTTTCTGTTTTGTGTCTCTTTGTGGGTTGGCGTTCGTGGAGGGAACACTTACTTAGCTAGTGCTCCTGCTTTGGAGATAGATTAATTTAATATAGGTTTAGTTTGGCGCGTGTGTGTGTTTGTTTGCTTCTTTCTGACTTGTAGCTTAGTTTGCCCTGTGTTTTCCCCTTACTTTGATTTAATATAAACTTTATTTTTGAATTTTGGAGTGTGTGGTTGGGTTGGTTGCCCCCCCCCTTCCCTGTATTAAAGCCTGACTGTTCTGCTTTTGTGAAAGCTTTCTTTTGAAAGCATACACACACTTTTTGTCCCATTTCCCTACATTTATATTCTTAAACATATTTTATTATATTCTTTCACATAGTCCATTAGTATATATTCTCATACATATTATATTAGTATTCATATTTTGTTCTTCTTATAGTAGTGGTTGGTTCTTTTTCCCCCTCCCCTCTCTTAAATCCTGATTGTGTTTCCTTCTATCTTCTATATACCAAATATACCAAAAAAATTGGATTCTCTTTTTCTTCTCTGTGTAACTTCGACGGAGTGGGCTGCTTTTGTCAAGTTCAACAGGCAGCCACAGATTGAGCATTTTGGGGAAAGCATACGCACACCATTTCCCTATTCTTAAACATATTATTATTATATTCTTTGACATAGTCTTAGTAGTCTATTAGTATACATTCTCATACATATTAGTAGTAGTATTCATATTTTGTTCTTCTTATAGTAGTGGTTGTCCCATTTCTTGTCCCATTTCCCTACATTTATTAGTAATATTCTAAAACATATTATTATATTCTTGTAGATATTCTTAGTAGTATATTCTCATACATATTAGTAGTAGTATATTTTATTGTTCTTGTCCCATTTCCCTACATTTAAACATATTATATTCTTCTTATACATATTCTTAGTAGTACCTTATACATAGTATTAGTAGTATTAATATTTTGTTAGTCATCATGAAAAGAGAAAGCAGGCGTGCTGAAAGCAGCAAGGCTCAGTCTGCCAGCAGGGCTTCCTCTCCTCCTGTGAAACTCAAACGGGCAACTCCTTGGCTGACTGCTCCAAAACAGAAGCAGGACAAGCAGCAGGCAGAGCCACTCTCTTCTGCAACTTGTGCCCGGCGTTCTCTTTTTGAGGGTGGGAATGGGAAAAGTGCCCGTTTGCAAGAGGCACGTGGCAGCAGTGCCATTAGAGGAGGAGGAGTATCCCCAACTCCTTCATTCTCCTTTCAGCCCACGAGCCCGCTGATGGACCTAGACGAGGTCCTCAGCACAGTGGAGGGGGGGGAGGAGGAGGAGGCGGTGGGCCTCCAGGATGTGGGGGCTGAGGAGGAGCAGCAGCAGGCCGAGGCTCTCTCCCCAGTCTCATCCCACACCCCTGTTTCTGTGGCAACACCAGAGAGCTCAGGCGGGCAATTGGTGGTGTCACCACAGAAACGAAAGACAAGCATCGTGTGGGACCACTTTGAGTTGGGAGCGGATCCCCGCTTTGCTGTCTGTCGCCACTGCAAACTCAGCCTAAGCAGGGGTTCATCGACAGGGCATTATGGAACCAGCAGCATGAAGATGCATCTTCATAGGCAGCACCAGGCGATCTTGCTGGGGAAAGAGGCGGGCAAGGCGACTGGTTCCAGGGGAAAGCCGAAGGCTGCTGCTGGCACTGCCACTCTAAGCTCTCCATCTCCCATCCCCACAAGGGTTAGGCAGGCAACCCTGCAGGACATGGGGTGGGGGAAGTATTGACCCACAAGATGGCGTTTTCCAATGCCCACCCAGGGTGCTACTGTGTTGGGGCATCTGCCGGGACTGACTCCTCCCCAATACTAGATCTATGACATGTCACTCTGCCTGCCCCTCTGCTAGCCTGTCCTCCTCGGTGACCGACTCGCTGGGATGGTTTGCGTTTGCAATGCGTGACTAACTGCAATGCTGGCTTAGAAACCAGCCATCACTTCCTTGTGCCCCCAGAAATGCCCGCAGCCTGCCTGCCTGCCTGCCCGCCTCCCCCGGGGTGCTGCTGTGGTGGGGCATCTGCCAGGACTGACTCCTCGCCTACTCTGCCTGCCTCTCTGCCCGCCTGGTGCCTGGTTTGCTCCCAATCGTCCTCCTCTGTGCCCCTCAAGGCGTAACTGCTGGCTTAGAAAGAAACAACCAGCCATCTTTGCCTCACTTTGCGCCCACTTATGGGTTGGTTTGCTATGCGTTAGTGCTCAAGCCATCCTTGCGGCACTACAATGCATGCTGCCTGCCTGCTTTCCATTGATGGTGCTATATAAATAAATAATAATAATAATAATAATTCTCCCCTTCCCGCCTTGCAGCGATGGTGTATGTGTCTTGCTTTGACTAAGGGGAGAAGTCCTTCCTGCGCTCACTTAGACTTTATCAAATTCAATAATCCCTTTTTCAAATGTGCCAGAAGATTTAGGGTTATCTCGTGGCATGTTGGGATTGCCTTGGAACTGGCCCCATTGAGCTGTCTGCAATTGCAACTTTAAATCCCTGACATACTGGAGTGTTCAAATTTCAAAAGTTCCCCTAACATCAGGGGATGATGGGATTGCCTTGAAACTTGGTGTCCATGGGGACACATGGGTAAGCTGTCATGGGACCAAAGGATAGGTTTCTAACGTGCAAATTGACGTAGTTGTAGAATGGGACTTGATTTGGGGTGAGTTAAAAAGTTTAAGCCGCGCCAAAAATCAGGGGATGATGGGATTTGCTTGCAACTTGGCGTGCATGTGGACACATGGATAAGCTCTCCTGGTGCCGAGTTTGAGGTTTCTAACATGCAAATTGACGGAGCTATCCCAAGGGGTGTGAATGGGGTGCCCGATTTTCATAAATTCCCCAAAAATCAGGGGATGATGGGATTGCCTTGAAACTTGGCGTGCATGTGGACACGTGGATAAGCTATCATGGTGCTGAGTTTGAGGTTTCTAACGTGCAAATTGACGTAGTTGTAGAATGGGACAATTTGGGGTGAGTTAAGCCATGCCAAAAATCAGGGGATGATGGGATTTGCTTGCAACTTGGCGTGCATGTGGACACATGGATAAGCTCTCCTGGTGCCGAGTTTGAGGTTTCTAACATGCAAATTGACGGAGCTATCCCAAGGGGTGTGAATGGGGTGCCCGATTTTCATAAATTCCCCAAAAATCAGGGGATGATGGGATTGCCTTGAAACTTGGCGTGCATGTGGACACGTGGATAAGCTATCATGGTGCTGAGTTTGAGGTTTCTAACGTGCAAATTGACGGAGCTATCTAAAGGGGTGTGAATTAGGGTTATGGGAGGTGCGTTAGAGGGTAGAGCCGCGCCAAAAATCAGGGGATGATGGGATTTGCTTGCAACTTGGCGTGCATGTGGACACATGGATAAGCTGCCCTGGTGCCGAGTTTGAGGTTTGTAACATGCAAATTGACGGAGCTATCCCAAGGGGTGTGAATGGGGTGCCCGATTTTCAAAAATTCGCCAAAAATCAGGGGATGATGGGATTGCCTTGAAACTTGGCGTGTGTGTGTATACGCCCATGAGGTGTCATGGTGCCAAACGTGAGGTTTCTAACTTCAACGGAAAAAAAGTTGTTTACTTTTTTAGCTTTCAATGCAAGCCTATGGGGGGGCAAAAACGGAGCTCCGGATCCGATCCGGAGCTCCGGGCGGAGCGGAGCGGAAGTGGGCGGAGCGGGGGCGGGGCGGAGCGACCCGCTCCGAAAAATGGCGGATCTGCAAGTGAAGCGGAGCGGGGGGTCCGTGCACACCCCTAATTGAAATCAAATACTTCTTCACAGTGAAGTGAAGAAGACTGCTGAGGGCTTTAATGGTCCCTGCACTCTTCTTCATTTATTGATTTGTGGTGTTTATATACTGCTAAATGTAATAAAATCACAAAGCACTTTCCATGAAAAATATTAAAATCACATTTAGAATATAGTATTAAATTAATTTATGCCATTAGTTCCTTCTTAGAAAAATAATAAGGCAGAATGAAATCTGATCACTACCAATTGATAATGCCATTTTAATAAGAATAGTGCACTGAATAGTTAACTGGTCTCTACTAACCACACACAGATAATATTTATTGCATGCACATGTGTGACAATACATCTGTTCCATACTTCAATATCAAACTGCTTGAAAGTATGCGGTGGTTCTTATTTATGGGTGTGTTTGAGTTGAGAGATAGAAATATGGCATCTGCTTCATGTCAATCACTTTCCACATCCAATCTGGAGATGAGTTTTTTATCAGTGAGATGTAAAGTTCACGTGTCCCTTTTCTGCTGATGGCAGCAGATGAAGAACTCATTAGATGTGCCTTTGAAGAGAAAGTGAAGGCTATAATTAGGGAATATATTTTAAAAGTGTGATATCCCTGGGCTTACCTTCATAATTTTAAGAAATAACCCATGCAGGTAACTTGGTGAAAAGGCTTTCCTGGTTCATGGTAGATCCCTGAAGAAGAGTCACCCTCACCATGTGATAGGTAATATTCATGCTCTGGTTTCCTCGCCCCCTCTGCATTTACACTTCTGCCTTCCCAATGCTCTAAAGATGCCCTTGTTGTCATGGGCAAGATTTATTTCCGTTTTCTTTCTTCAACTCAGTTGGCTCCTCATGTTTGCTTCTATTGCCATCCAACGTCCTCTTTCCACCCCATACCACATCATGATTCTAGGTTAAAGAGTCCAAGAGAGGTCATTTGGGTACACGTGAAGACAATGGAATGTGTTAAGAAGGATTTCTTCAGGAGCATTCTAGAATCACCTCCTTCAAGGCAGACAGAACTGCTCCCTCTCATAAAGAGGCATTCACAATCTCCTGTACCTAGGTACAGGAGGTAGTTATAAGCCAATAAAGGCAAGGGTGGAGCACAGAAGTGGCAGGCCACACTCCTTGGAGTACTTATCCAAGTAACTTGTCCACATCCTCACCACAAGTGAAGTCCTTCCAGCAAAAACAGGACTAAATAAATAGTGTTCTAGACACATCCATAAACTGAATTGCAGAACTATTGGAATCCAAATTGTGGCAGCTGTAAGCAATTTTATTCATAAAGTGCTTGGCAGGAAGGTCACAGTGCACTTCTCAGGGTTCTCTCACATCACTTTGTGGGCCAAGTGGACCTTGAGGCAGTCAGAAGAGCTCCACTAGGTGGCACCACATTGACACAATGGTGACAAAGTATTGTTTCTTCACCACCATCACTATCACAACGTTGGCTTGAAAACAAACTCTTCCCTGTGTTTAGTAAAATTCACATTGGGTTTTATGCCAGTTGTACTGAAGACATCTCCCTGCTTGCTATTTAGCTCCCAACTGCCCAGTAAACCAAGTTGCTGAACAGCCAGAAGATATTAATAGTAGACCTGTGCTTTTCTAGAACATTTGAGAGAGAGAGAGAGAGAGAGAGAGAGAGAGAGAAGAGGAGGTAGAATTGCAGCCAGGTTCTATGCATATTTAGAAGTGAGTGCCAAAAGTTTAGGTTGATGCTTCTCCATTTTTGTTTTGCACTGAATCTCTAAATAACAGTCTTATCTGGTCCTGAAACATCTATCCAACAGCATCTGAACATTTTTCTTTATTACAAAAGTCTCATGATAGCTGGAAATTCTTCAATGATATCTTTGAGGGCTGATTCACATCGAGCTTCATCACACCTATTTTTTAAATCCCGTTTTCATCTGCAGTTCCCCCCACTCTGTTTCCCTAGAGAGTCGAGCATTGGGCACTTCCATGTCTCTGTGTTGTTGCGGTCTTTCAGCTCATGTATCTTTTCACCTGGAGCACTACTATGCTCCATCCCTGCCCCTTGGGAAATCGGGAAATCTCCATCCCTGCCCCTTGGGAAAGGTTTACAGGGGAGGAGGAACAAAGGTTTGTTTTGCTCATTTCAAAGGGTGAGCAGATGAACAATCATTTTAACTAATTTCTTTTGTAAAGATGGTCAGGTCCAAGGTAACCAAAATGCTTACATCTGTGTACGTTTTAAGGATAAAGATATCAAACTTTGGATGCTGATAGCTCTTAAGGAGGGTTTTAGCCACCCCATATTTGAATCAGATCAGTTCATCCCTTGATTTTAAGGATTTTTTAAAATGGTAATTTAAAAAAATGTTTACATCTGCATAAGTTTTAAAGATAGATCAAAATTGGCACAGTGATAGCTCTTATGGATGGCTTTCAGCAAGCCAGGTTTGAATGAAATTAGTTCATCTATTGATTTTTTAGAATTTTTTAAATTTGCACCTCTTAAACCCTTTTCCTCATAGTCCACCAGTGCGAAGGATTGTTTTTCCTTTCTTTTGATCACGAGAAGCTGTGCATCTCCAAGTTCATCCCTTAATCAAGAGTAAATCCCACTGATTTCAACTGCATTTACATCTAAGCCATACTAAAATCAGATTCATGCTTACCTTTGAGTAAACCTCATTGAACAGAGAGTGACTTACTTCTGAGTAAACATATAGAACTGATTTTTAATAGTGTGGTCACTCTGAAACTTTTTCTTTAAAGTCTAAAACAGCAAAGTGGAAAGCAGTGCTCTGCAACCCTATGTTTCTGAGGTCTTACTTCTGTTTACTCAGAAGTAAGTCTCTAAATAAAGAAATGCTGAATGTAAAACACCCCCCCCCCAGTCATGTATGGTGATCCATTATGAGCATTCCGGTTTTGCAGCTTTCTTGGGACTTGCAAAGAGAAGATTGTCAAAATCCTGAGTGTCTTTTGCTCTAAACTGAAGACACTCCTATTCTGGTAGGCTTTTAATGTGTAAATTTTAGCTGCCTGTGTTAAAAACACTGCTTTTGGTTATTTGATTATTTGTATTATATTTTATGATATGCATTGTTTGATGCCTTTGTTGTAACCTGCTTTGGGAATAAAAGTAAAAAAAGGTTGTTGTTGTTGTTGTTGTTGTTATTTGGTGGATTACTTTTAGTTTGGTGGATCCCAATTTGTACAGCCTGTTTTAAAGATAGAGTAAAATGCAGTTGGAGGAACCCTTTCCCCCTCCTTCCTCCCCCTCCATGCTGTTTATTAATCTCTGGCTCCTGCATCCATAAAGACACATACATGTCTTTCAGTATTTCCACAGCCTTTCCAAGATGCTCTTGCCAAGCCATACTTCAGCCTGTCACCTTCCAGCTCCATGCAAACACCACACAGTCCACACATTCCTGCAGTGCAGTAGCAAGCTTTCACATTTCTTTCAACAAGAAGCATAGATTACTGTCACAGGAAACAAGGCTGAAGTCACCACTGAAACTCACATTCTCCTCTTTCTGTTTGACACTTTGTTGTATGGAGGAGACGGACTTGTCCTATAAGCCCATCTAATGGTGTTCCAATAATATTGGAGCAATGCACAATAATGTATAATTAATTCCATATGAAAGGATCCTATTTTTTTCTCCTTAAATTCTTGGGGCCACTTCTGTTTCTCCCAACATTCATAGGAATAAGGAAATGCAGACATGAATGATTATGGTTCATGCTTTGCATAAATCACACCAGCATTATACTGTGCAATCATTACGAATTGCGTACAAAGGACTTTGAAGTTTTCAGTTTATAATCTGCTTTTATTGTGAAGTACTCCCATGCATCCTGCTTTAATTGTGCTATAAAGGCAAAAGAATCTACCTATTTTGCTACTAGTTTTGGAGTGAATCATTTGTTGTTTTCTGAGCGGCCACTGGGGGCACAGGAGGAGGATTTGATATGTTTAAAGAAAAATTAAACAAATGCTTACATCTGCGTAAGTTTTAAAGATAATGACATCAAAATTGGCACAATAATAGATATTAAGGAGAGCTTTAAGCACACCAAATTTGAATCAGATTGGGTCATCTGTTGATTTTTTATGATTTTTTTACATTTCCCCCCTTAAACCCTTCCTGGGTATGCAAAAGATCTTAGGAGCGCTGCTGCCCGGGGTGTGATTTAGCTAACAACAACAACAACAACAGCAACAACAATGACAGCTTAGCGCTGTAGGGAATAATTCGAGGGAAACAGGTACGTGGGATGAAGCTATGAGACACACTATTGACGGGTTACTGACAGCATAAAAGAGAGAGAGAGAAAAAAGTTTTACTTCTGATTTAGGTCTTGAATTAGCTGACACAAGGAAAAAGTTGACAAGAAAGTCGCTATGAGAAAGTGTATAGTTCTGCTAGTCACATGATGGGGTGGCCAACAGGAGTTAGCAACTTATAAAAACAGACAAACAATTTAAAGTGTGTGTGTGTGTGTATATATGGAGGGAGGGTGGGGGGGAATCCATGAAGCTCCAGGCCAAAGAGACCCATTCATACTTTGAAAAAGTATCATCTTCATATACCGAGGATGTAAAGGAATGTTAAGGATGCATTCCTTGCATTTTTAGAAGTTATTAGTGAAATAACACGGCAAGGTGAATTACAGTGAAATATTTTTCTAACCATTCCAGAAATCTTGGTCCAAGTTGTCATAGGGCTGGGTAAGTCATGAACTTTCGACCGAAGCTCAGATTGCTGGGAGACACATCCTCCTTGTTAGTTTCGGATGACAGTTCAGTGCACTAGAGAGATCCACTTGTGTATAAAGAGGAGAAGAGACGGAGGAAGATTTAGCGCTGCATTTTCACAGGGGCAAGAAATTCCATCCATCTCAAATGTGTTTTGGCAGGGAGCCCAGCTCCTTGCCAAGCACATGATCATCCTTCAGCCTCCTATTTCTGGCGTGGATCTAGATCTTGGTGGTTTAGCAAAGCATGTTAGAAGTTAAAATTAGGCAACCAAAGCTGCGACACCACACACTTGACTCCAACAAAGGGAAAGCCAATTTGGAAAACCAAAAAAAGAAACAAGGAGCCTTTAAAACTCGGTATTAGCATTGCATACAATTTCTCTTTTCACTCCTGTGATTCAGCAGTAGAAGAAAAACTACCGTGGCTTCCTTTTGTTATGCTATCTGGTTTTATAGCAGTGGTGACTAAAGTCCTGGAGTGATGGCTGCAGGGCTCGCTTCCAGTTTTTAGGGCCCTTGGTCAAGACACCCTCCCTAAGTGAACCTGTTTTTTCACTGCCATTGTCACCAGTTCCTATTGCTCCTCATCCTTTTTCTCATCATTGCTACCATTTGCTTGCTTGACAGACAGAGAGCATGTACTGCTCCTCCTTCTCACTACCATTGTCATCTGGGCAAGAGTAAGAGGCAGGTGAATACGCAGGTTGCAATGGTGAAGAGGAAGAGCAATTCCAGGTGCTCTTGCCAGTGGGCCCCTTCTATTCTTGACACTGTCCCAGGGTGGCAGAAACAGAGAAAACTGCCCTATGCAAGGAGAATTTTTTTCCTCCCCTACTTGGATGCTGCCTTATCTTCATCAGGGCTTTGCCATGTTGATTTGAGAGCTGAGCCTCAAAGACATGATCAATGTTATACATGCAGTGATCCTAATCCTCATGGGGTCAGGTCATTTGAGTAATGTTCCTTGTGGGGTAACTCTCCACATTAAGATGACTGATTATGCCAAGGGAATGGCAGCCATTGACTTGTATGGGAGAAGTTAAAGGAGGGCCACTGAAGAAACTATTCAGTTGGGAGCAAAACCGACTTCCATCCTGTGGTGACCCAAAACATTGAGGATCCACCAACCTGCATAGCCCTGCCCTGGGATCTCTCTCTTGGTCATGTTAGAGTGTGAAAGGGTGTTGGGAGGGTGACATGGAATGCTTAGAACTGGCTTTTATAGAGAGACATGTATCCATTCAGGGGTAAAAACACAATTGGGGTGCTGAGCACTCATCCACAAAGACTCACACGTGAAATATAAGATAGACGAAATATATTACAAATGTGGGTGATATATACAGTATTCTTACATATACAGTTCGTAATAAGTATACACAACACTTTCTCCTTGCTGATACACTGCCTTAAACCCCTCCAAAACAATCCAATGGTGCAGAAGCCTCCACCATATAGAAAATAAAAAACCCCAATAACAATAATAGAGTCCAATGTGTCAGCACTAAAGTCTCAATACCATGTTACTAAACAGCATATGGGAAATATATTTTTGTAGTAGAAGTACAGAATTGTATCCCCCACACACATTCACTAATCAGAGTTGAGAGCATTATGTGGCTGATCTAAACATGAAAACTACAAGACAGTGTTGAAGGGCTCCACCCCAAACATACAGCCATGGCTCCTTCTTTAAACAAGCGTCCAACTGATGAAGATTCCTCGAAACAGGAATTGTACCGGATACCTGTTTATTTAGACGCCTAGAATTGTGATTGTTTATTTAGACTCCCTGATTAGTGAATGTGGGAGGATACAATTCTGTACTTCTTCTACAAAAATATTATCGCTCTACTATGATTTTAATAGAATGTAAGCCTATGCGGCAGGGTCTTGCTATTTACTGTTTTACGCTGTACAGCACCATGTACATAGATGGTGCTATATAAATAAATAAATAAATAAATAAATAAATAATAATAATAATAATAATAATAATAATAATAATAGGAGCAGTTGGGACACCAGCTACCAGCAACCCTGATGGTAGCACAATGAATAGGGAATTGGTACCTGATCTGCAGGCCTTCTAGTTCAAGTCTTATGCCACTTGACAGTAGTGCTGAACTGAATAAAGTGTATTTTTAACACAATAACTCAGCTCCTGGAGTCATCCTTTTTGTTATGACACTTCCTTGGACTGAAGACATTTTATTATCATTCTGTTCAGTGTAGTAGAACTCACCACTCTTGAAAAGCAGAATGTGAATGCCTACCCTGAACAGTCTGCTATCCACTCACTCTCTGACAGAGAATTTCAATGGTGGAATGAGAAGATAATGTGGCAGGTTAGACCACATCTGCACTAGCAAAGATCCCTCGTCAGTGGCACTTCACCTGCATGTTGGTGTGCCACCAACTTGCTCAAACTGCTCTGTGCTATGCTTTGTTTCAATAAATGTTTGTTGATATGCAACCACAATCAGTTGTGAATGCAACATCGGTCTTGCACTGTGTGAGTACTGCGGGTTATTTGGTACCCCATTCCTCTTCCTTAAACAGGTTATCTCATAACTCAGCCAACACTGATCATCTGTGTACATGAACGCATATATCTTTACAACTTTGGCCATCTACCATGTGGATTTCTCGTTATTATACTTTTGTGGAGATCTGTGTCAATCAATTCAAATAAACTCATCCTTTAGTGAAGATCTCCCCATTGTTCTAGTCCCCTTCCTACATGTAGTCCTTGTCAGAACCAAATGACCTCATTAGGTTTGACACGGCCATGCATCTTTGACTGTACGTTAGAGACAAATGTCATCTATATACAGCAGCTACTCACATATCTCTTTTGGCTGACATTACTGATGTTTCTTATTACTGGTTCTGGGTGTTGGCTAAGAGCTACTGCCACAGCTTTGAAAGCAAATCATAGAGGATCACAGCCAAGGTTAGCTTTACAACTAGGCAGCTGTAGGCTTTGTAGAGCACAGAACCTTTGCTGCAACAACACATCAAAGAGACATTTCCTTTCCCAATGTATTTCCTGGAGCAGCAGGTGAAGGTAAAACAGAAGTTCTGTTGATGCAAGGGGCAGGAAAATTATATATATATTTTAAAAAATTCCCCACAGCAGCAACAGAAATTAAATGTATAGCCCAGTGGCCCTGGGCTTAGGGATGAAGCACAGACATAGTGAGGACAGCAACTGTGGCGTTACACCCCACAAGTCAATTCCAAATGTATGCCTGCGGTTTGTAAGTCTGTGGTTTTTAGAATGTTGGGCGGAGTGGGCGGAGTTAGAATGTCTTAGGAGGGGGGAGGAGTGATATATAAGGGAATGATTGAGGGGATTGAAAGAACTTTTCAGGGGGGACTTGTTAGGTACTCAGAGTCTGTAGTGCTCTCTGTGTTTATGGTACTTAAGTTCTGGGAAATCTGAGAGTCAGTGTAGTGAGTAGTGTCTTTAGAGTGTAGTGTGCACGTAGTTGATGTATATCAATCAATACTGATAATAAAGAAAGTTCAAGAGTGATTGTGTGAGAAAAAGGAAAGCGTGTATGTGAATGAGTGACAGGATTGTATGAAAGGTTTCAAAAAGGTTTTTAATTGTTTTATTTGAAACAAAGCTTGTGAACTTGTAAAAATAAATTTTGATTGTTTGTTTTAAAACTACCACAAAAATCCCACGTGTCTGTTTGGCATTTATCATCTTAAGTTTACACATTTAGCACCCACTCTGACAATCATTCACCTAAGCAGATATAACTCACAGCGCATTATTATATATATTAAAATCCTTCTCCATTTTAAACCCCTTTCTCCACATAGTTTGGAGGAAGGTGGTTTTTATCCCTTGCCTCAGGCGTATCAAGCGGTGGTGCTTGGCTTGAGCAGGGAGTAGCCTCGGCCGGGTCTGGTGTTCAGAGCCTGTGTCACCCCAGCAACCTTATCAGACAAATCAATCAGCTGTGACAATGGGAGACATGGCAAGCTACATGGATATTTGGGAATCGGATGTATGAGGAGTGGCCCAAAAGATGCCACATTATAAGCTGGATAGGAAGCAGAGAGGTGGAAATTGCATTCCTGAGTGACATTTACTAGGAGCTGCTGATCATAGAATCGTAGAGTTCGAAGGGCCTATAAGGCCCTCGAGTCCAACCCCCTGCTCAGTGCAGGAATCCACGTTAAAGCATTCCTGACAGATGGCTGTCCAGTTGCTTCTTGAATGCCTCTCGTGTGGGAGAGCCCACTACTTCCCTAGGTAATTAGTTCCATTGTTGTACTGCTCTAACAGTCAGGAAGTTTTCCTGATGTCCAGCTGGAATCTGGCTTCCTGTAACTTGAGCCCATTATTCTGTGTCCTGCACTCTTGGATGATGGAGAAGAGATCCTGGCCCTCCTCTGTGTGACAACTTTTCAGGTACTTATCATGTCTCCCCTCAACCTTCTCTTCTCAAAGCTAAACATGCCCAGTTCTTTCAATCTCTCCTCACAGGGCTTTGTTTCCAGATCCCTGATCATCCTTGTTGTCATCCTCTGAACCCCCTCCAGCTTGTCTGCATCCTTCTTGAAGATGTCTTGTAGCCCTCCAACATCCTGTCATCTAACTCATCAAAAGGGGTGTTGTGTCCTTGTTGGACAAATGGTGGCAACAGGAATAGCAGAAAAGGTTCTATACTGTGCAAGTTTGATACCAGTTGATTAACAGTACCAGAGTGCTGTTTTGTTCCCAATGGGCATCCTGGTGACATTGGTGGGAAATCTGGGCACATTGTGGAATCCTGCCTCTTACCCCTGGCCAGCTTCCTGGTGACAGTTCTGGGAAAAACTCTTCCACTTTCATGCATCACTGGGGAAATAACATCTTTGTATTTTGTCTGGGGGTTCACAGGCCCAGAGCTTGTTTACAGAGCTCAAGCATGATTGGCTGGGGGGCACAGTAGAAACGTGTAGCATGGCTGCCCTTCCACACACGTCACAATTCCATCCCATACGTGCAATCTCAGGAGTCATGAAAGAAAAGTTTCTATTTTAATTCCGAAATGGCATTTCCTGCATTTCTGAAATATACCATAGTGCACCATAGTGCCCCAAACACTCGAACCCATCACTTTTTTGGGATGGGTGGGTTATTTTTGTTTATCCTAACATCCAGCCTGAAAAAGGCCCTCTACAAACATTTTATAAATAGACCAATTCACTCGAAAGCTTTATTTTTCTGGCCTTTTTAATTTCAAAACCACGACTGATCTCCCCTCATAGCCAGATATGGTTGTGTAGAGTTGAACTAGAATTTACTCACATATATTTGTCAATCCTCTCAACTGCTTTCCACAACCCCTGGGGTCAAAGTCCCTGATTATTATGGTCTCTCAGACTACAGGTCCTAGTATAACTGGACAAGCACAACCTTTCTTTTCTAGGGAGGGGCCTGGACAGAGCTGGCCCTACATCTAGGCAGAATGAGGCAGTTGCCTCAGGTGGCAGCTGCTTGATGGTATGGAGGAGGCAACCGTGGCAGCCTCCTGGCCATTCCCCTTGATTTGAGGTCAGAGCTGTATGTTTCAGGCCGCCTGCCCTGACCCCTTGCCCTACCTCTCCCAAGCTAACCTCATGACCTCTGGTGAAGTGGAGGATGCTGTCCTACCACCAGTGCTGAAGTAAGAACCGGCTGTCAGTGGAGTCATCGTCTTGTCCTTCACCTCAGGCAGCAAAATATCTTGGACCAGCTCTGGGCCAGTAGGCAAATATTTTCAGAATATCAATACTTTGTTTCATAAATGGGGGGGGGACACACCATAAATTTATCTGCTTCATAGAAATTAACAAATAGTCAGCATAAATGTGCCCCTCTTGACAGCTAAAAGAATAATATTACAACATTGGAAGGAAAAACACTCACCTCTTGTAAAGCAATGGACTGAGGACCTTATAATGCTTTCAACATTTGAATGGGTGATATATAGATGCCACCTTCCAATGGATACTTGTTCGTATATCTGGTTCACTTTTATTGAAGCCTACAGTATGTATAATTGCTAGCAAGGTGCATTTTCATATATGTGCATTTCATATATATTCATTGCTATGGATATATACACATTTATGTATATGTATTAAAACAACTCAAAAAGAAAAAAAGGGTTGGGGGAGAATGTTTTTTGTTCTGCTACTGCTTTTGGCTCCAGGAAATCTTGTAAGATTGATACACAGATACAGGGAAGTAGGCTTCCATAAATATCCTGAAACATGATCTAAAATTAGCCTCTATTTCTCCCTTATGGTAATTTTGAGATGAAACATGGCCCAGGCTAGATGGGTTAAGCCAGCCTCCCAAAACTCGTGCTCTCCAGATGACAACTCCTAGCATGCCCTAGCCTGTCTTTCAGGGCAAAAGTCCACCCAAGGTGATGTACAACAATAAAAATGATATAATGAAAACCGCTGCAGTAATCAAACAGCAAACATTCCCAAAAAATAATAAATCAGGTCCTAGATTTCCCTTATTGATGATCATTTAAAATTACTTAGACATATATATGTGTATGTCTCCATATGTGTGTGTGCCTTGTCTGTTTGTATGAAAACAGTTTTTAGCTTATGTATAATATTGAATTTTAAGTTATAATCTTTGTAAACACCCAAAGAGCTTTGACTGTTGGGTGATATAGAAATGTTATAAATGAAATACCACAACACAATTGCTGATTACAGGATCCACTCCCTATGCTGCTGCCAAGCTGATTCAATTGAGTCAATAAAAGTTGTGGCCAATTTATTATCCCAGCTATGCTTGTCTGCCTATTTCTTCTTGTCCCTTCGCTAGCTGGACCCAATTAAGTGCTGCCCACACAACCCAGTCTGATAAAACATAATTAGAGGAAGGCCAGAATAAACAAGTACCTGTTCAGGGTCTTCCTAAAAGCCTGCAATGATGGGGCTTGGCAGATCCTCGATAGCAAAGCATTCCAGAGCTGTGCGGCCTGTGCAGAAAATGTCCTCTTGTGTACTTGTCCACCTAACTGCCCTCAAAAGTGGGCAAGTTAGAAGACCCTCCATTGGGAATCTTAAAATGCAGGTAAGCTGATATGGGTGAAGGCAGTCCTTCAAGGAATTTGTCCCTAACATGTTTAAGGCTTTAAAGATAAAAACCAGCACTTTAAATTGGGTCCAGAAACACAGTGGTAACCAGTGCAACTGGTGCAGTATTGGTGGTATATGATCTAATTATGTCATACCTAACAACACCAGATGAAGTTTCCGAACTGTCTTCAAAGGCAGTCCCATGCACAGTACATTTCAGTAGTCTAGCCTGGATGTCACTAATGCATGGATAACTGAGGCAAGGTCTGTTTTCTCCAGATAAGGTGTACTCTGCCAGGGTGAGCTCTGCCACTAACTTATATACATCCTGAAATACATTTGTGTATCAGTCTATTGTCTATCTTAAAGATATATTTCTGTTCATATGGGTTTTACAGCAATTTCAGAAATATAAAGCAAACAAAAAATTAATTAGAACAAACCTTCTTTCAGCAGCTTTATAAGAAGAACTGAAGAATCTAAGGAGAAAGAAAATATTTTTTCTAAAAAAAGAAAGGTTTTGGATACTGTCCATATTTTTGGCTGTCAGCCAAATATGTCTCACTTTTATCAGCCTGTTAAAGGATTTTTAGGAAAGCATGTTTCAGTTTTTCCTATTGTTTGATCTTTCCGTCTGTTATATAAACAAAGGCACTGCTATTAAACACTATTTAACACCTTCCAGAAATGTTACAGCACTAAACCTATTGCATTTAACATGACATTGCTATGGCATGAAAGGACTTTGGTACAGTAATACACAACAAAGCAGAAAGTTCATTCAAATATCAAAATGTCATTGATAAAATAGGATAATAAATACCTTTCTCCAGCGGTAAGAGGGTTTTAGAAAGGGGAGGAGGAACACTTTGCAGGCATAAACATGACAAACCCCGTTACAAAATTCAACTGGGAATATGATTAATAAATCAGTGGAAAGTTGTTTCTTCCTGAGCTGTCCTTAGATATTTTCACTCATCTCAAAATTGGTTGTGGGTTGATTACAATTATAGGATACCATGAATCAATTGCAATATACTGTATGCAGATTCAATATATTTGTTTCGGAATGAATGAGCAATTCAACCTAATGGCGCCATTTGGTTTCATTTTCACTTGCATTTGCACCTATTAATTCATAAGGGATTAATTTTTCCAAGCAGGTAAAAAGTGGTCTTGCCTTAACCGAAAGAACAAACAAGAGAATAAAAAAGCTGGGCAGTGGAGTGTGTGGGGGAACTATGACATATAAATGACCAAGCCAGCAAAAATGTCTTAGCAGTGAACATTACATAAATTGACAGACCTGATAGTACAAGAATATGATACATATCAATGAAGAAATATAAGTTGCCCATAGGTGTTTTAGTTTCAAAAGACTTTTTCAGAGGAAAAAGTTACCTCAATTTTAAAAGAAGAGACCTCTTCAACAATCTATAGTGAAATCATAAATGCAGAAATTTAAAGTTCTTGTAACACATGTAGTACCTGAAAAATATACAAACAAGGTATTATTACTCAATCTCCCCAAAATAAAACAATTTATTTTTTTATTATATTTCTATACCACTCAATATCTGAAGCCCTCTGGGCAATTCACAACAATTAAAGCCATCAAATACAAGATGATAAAATGCAATATAAAAATTCAAAAGTTTAAAACTACAGTATAAAAATAAAAATAATGACCAGATAGAACCTAGCTGCAGTGCAAAGATTTAAAATGCAAAACCACATTTAAAACAGAAATTGAAAAATTAAATGCCTGGGAAAATAAAAAGGTCTTCTTCACCTGGCGCTGAAAAGAGCACAGGGTGGCAACTTTCTCTGGGAAGTTCTTTCTGAAGCAAGGCTGCCACAGCAGAAAGGGCCCTCTTCTTAGTAGCCACCCACCTCACTTCCTGTGGTGAGGGATCCTGGAGAAGGACCACTGCATTTTACCTTAGGGTCCTGGTGGGTGTATATGGGAGGAGACGAACCTTCAGGTAACCTAGCTCAAAGCCTTTTATGGCTTTGAATGTTAATACCAGTACTTTGAATCAGGCCCGGAAATTGACTGCCAGCCAGTACAGATAGAAAGTACTGGCATAATATGATCACCAGTCCCTGTTGTTGCACTATTTTGGACAAGCTGAAGTTTCTTGAAATAATTTCAAAGGCAGCCCCACATATAATGCTTTGCAATAATCCAAATGAGAGGTTATCAAAGGATAACTGTAGCTAGGCTATTTCTTTCCAGTTAAGGATGTAGTTGGTATAGCAGCCTAAGATGATAAAAGGTGCTCCGTGCCACTGAGTCCATCTGTGTTTTGAGTGACAACGTTGGATCCATGAGCACCCCCAAAGTATGACATACATAACAAAATAAACACAGTGAATGTATCCAATGGTCCCATTCTACCAGCTAAAGGGAGATCACTGGTGGAATGGATTTTCTGTCCTCCATGCAGTTCCCATACCCACTCCAAACCTGTTCTGGAGGGTTGAGCAAATGGGGGGGGGGTCTGCAGGGGGAATTCCACTTACCTTTGTGTAAGCGGAATTCTGCTTATGCAATGTTGGCTATAAGCCAATACCTTAAGCAGGCTTTATTTTCCATCCTGTTTAGTTTTAAGCTGTTGTATTGTGTTGGGTTTTTTTGTATCATTTTATATGAAGCATACAGCTATTTTATTTTGAATTTTTGTATTGATACTGTTATTCTTCATTGTTCCCATATATATAATTTATTGCTCCTCCTTTCATAGAATCAAAGACTTGGAAGGGGGCATTTAGACCATAAGGGCAGGAATCCAGTTTAAAGCATCCCTGAAAGATGGCTGTCTGCTTGAATACCTTTAGCAATGAAGAGCCCACCACCTCTCTAGGAAGTTGGTTCCATTGTCTGACTGCTCTGACCATTAGGAAGTTCTTCAGGATTCCTGATGTCCAACTGAAATCTGCCTTCCTGTAATTTAAGCCTATTATTTCATATTCTAGAACAAGTTGTGGCACTCTGCTGTGTGACAACCCTTTTATGCCACATCCCCCCTGAGTCTTCTTTTCTACAGGTTAAACATACCCAGTTCCTTCAATCTTTCTCATAGGACTTAGTTTCTAGTCACCTGAGCATCTATGCTATGCCTCTCTGAACTCATTCATTTTATCTGAATGCTTCTTTAAGTGCGATGACCAGAATTGGACACAGTAGCAGGATTTACACTACTGCTTTAAAAAGGTTTATAACAGTAGTGACAACTGTTGGGGCCCAGGACACACTCCAAACCGTTTTCAAAGTGTCATAACCTGCATCATGTAGATCTGGCCAGTATTTGAGGCAAGATCTGACGAGTGCAGAGTAGAGTAAAACTATTACTTCTCATGATTTTGAAACTATACTATTTGAAACTATTGATGTAACCTAAAATTGCATTTGCCTTTTTTGCAGCCACATCACGCTGCTAACTCATATTCTGCCTGTGATTGACTACGATTACAAGATTTCACAAATACTACTGGAAAGCTAGGTATCCCCATCTTATACCTGTGCATTTCTTTCTATAATAAATGTGTCAATTTTTGAGGTGCTATAAGATTTTTTTGGGTTTCTGCTGCAACACACTACCCCTCTGCTTGTCTGAAACATCTGTCTCAAGCACACATTTCATGTGACCATGCTAGTGCACTAACCATTTTAGAAAGGTTAGCAGTGGTCTTTCTTCTGGACTGTCATATGTGTTTATGATGAAGGTTTCAAGTGACAGGTGGGCCACCAGCATTGTCCAATCAAAGCCACATGAACAAAATAAAGCAGTGGGTGGCCATGTGCACAGTAGCCATGTGAATTGGCTTTTAACTGTCCAGATTGTATAATTTGATGCCACAGCATGATTTTGTTGACTGCTTAGGTTTAGACCTATCGTAAAGGCAAAGCATAGCCCTTTAACAACATCTTCCCACCTGCTTTTTGAGCATAAACTGAACACGTGTAAATTTCACACAGCTTAATTCAAGTGATAAGCTAAATCGCCTCTGCTTTACAACTAGTACTTAGCACTTGGCTTTTCACGGTGAAAGCAAAAAGCAGATGCAACACTAGTAAAAGAATAACGAGAGATGCTATCACTCCATCCCATTTGTCTAACTGAACTGCTGCTACTGGTTTCTTTCTTTAGGGTTCAGCTGTTTTGATCTGGAGGATGACCAGAAAATAATCAAGCGTCTTAATTCAGTGCAGCTTTTCTCTAGTCGAATTATAATGCTGTTGCAAATTAAGACCAGGGGAAAGTCAAGATTCAAGCGGGGAAATGTCACTGTTTTCCAGAGTTGCCTTTCCCTTGTAGTTGTATCTGCATTAGACCACAGGGGGGTGCATGGGCAAGAATTCAGATCATGGAATTCATTATAGTGAAATTCCACTGTTAGGTGGCATTTTCCTTGAAACCTTCACAATATGCGAATTCAGTGATAGACATTAAGCATTTGGTCCAGATAGTTCAGGGTAAGCTATCCCTTTTCTCCACTGGAAAAGTGTACAGAAAGCAAAAGACAGCCTGTCTCTAAAATTGACGTAGGAAGATTCTCCCCTTCCAAATGTTCTGAGGCTTGCCCCCTGGTTCTTATTAGGTCTGTTGCCTGGGCCAGAACTACACCTTGTGTCAAATCATTACGATCCGATCGTGGTAATGGTATATCCCTCTTGCGCATTTACACACAGTGACATTTGTTGCCATATTTTGGACTGTTCATATGGACTGAGTCTCGTGACAGGATTACTTGCCTGCTTAAACACTGATCTCTTAACTTTGCTTTTTTCTTTTTCTTTTTAAAGAACAAAATAAAACAAGTCCTTTTAAAAATAGACAGCTGTTGGTGAGGCAATCAGACGAAGGAGAGAGTGAGTTTATGGAAGAGAGTGGCATTTGCGGACACACAGAACTTCTTTCATAGCATTGAGCCGGTGGTGGTGGTGGTGGTGATGACAGAGCCATCTGTCCCGTCTTTTTGCCCTTCCCTGTCTGCCATCAATTTCCCACCAAGTCTCCAAGTGACAGCTCTCTCATAGTGACCATACTTGGAAACAAGGTGTATGACAGTGGGGGCAAGCAAGATTAATCAGCAGGGCTTGAAGTCTGTTCAAGATGGAGGTCTAAAAACACTGTAGCGCTAGCTCAAAGCGAACAAAGAGGGGAAAAGGACAGCACAGGACCCTCCCTGAGCACCCAATTTCAACATTAAAGATTCCTTTGTATTTCGCTATGAACTTTGACAAATACTTTTGCATGCACAGGGAATAAACAAGCTAGTTCTTCTGGAGCAGCTGCTGATGTAAAAGGAGAGGCGGGCTGCTGTTGCCAAGAAAGGTCATAACTTTATGAAAGTTAATTTGCAACAAAATACCTCTATTCTAAATGCACACCAAAGTCTCTCCTAGCATGCTAAAAACTATATACATACTTGCATATGCACATGAAACTCAATATTCATATCTTTACAAAGTGTTACATACACTCTCACATCTCGTATACCATCACTCAGATTTCTGGATATGAACACATCTGATAAGAGAACGTTACGCTTTGTAGAACATCTTTCTCATAAAATGGAACGCTATCCACTGAAATGCTTTGGCTGAAAAGAACAGTCTAAACAAAACAAAGGTTTTTTTTAGCTTTTCTCTCATCCCATCATGGATGCTGCTCCTTCTGAAATGGTCTGCCTTTGAACTGTCTCCTACTTCGTAATCATAGAAAGACAGAGTTAGAAGATAACTTGGAGGTCATCTAGTCCAACTTCTGATCAGTGAAGGATGCAGCTACAGCATCCCTGACAAATGGCCATCCATCTTTTGCTGAAATATCTCCAGCAAAAAAAGACATACTACCTCCTGAGGCAGTCTGGTCCACTAACAAACATTTATTGTTAGGAAGTTTCTACTTAATGTTTATCCAAAATTTGATTCCCTGCCATTTCCACCCAGAGGTTTCCAGACCCCTAACCATCCTGGTTGCCCTTCTCTGGATATAGTCCATTTCGTCTGCGTGTAGTTCACATAATAATCTGTTCTGCAATTCTGCCTGGTATCACCATCAAGATGATAGGTCTTTAGCTTCCTAGATCTGCCTTCCCCTTCTTTTTGAAGCTGGATATAACATGTGCCCGTCTCCAGATTGCTGGCAACTTCATCTATTCTCCCAAGAATTCTCAAAGTTTAAAGGCAACAGCTCTAAAATAATGCCTGCAAGGCCTTTCAGCACCCTGGAAGACTTGCCCTGGAGACTTGAACTTGTTTAAAGATGCTAGGTATTCTCTCACCATCTCTTTTACCATTTCTGAGGTACAATATAATGATTGTCCCAAATCAAACAAAACTCCTCTTAATTGAGTAATATTCCCAGAACAATATTAATTTAACTGAATGACTGATGGATAATCTTGTATAAATTGTAACAAGAACCCCTCAAACTTTTGATTAAAAACATTCTTTCAATTTACAATATAAACAAAGTACATCAACACATGAAAACTGCAGCAGAAAATAACAATGCAACAGCAATCAAAATATTTAAAATATTCAGAAAGCGGAGACAGATTACAGAGAGCTAAAGTCACACAACAAATGCTTCATCGGTTTCTGGATGGTCATCAATTAAAAAGCAAGCTGACCTAACCTTGAAGGGAGTTCCCGAGCCTAGTTGTTGGTTGTCAAAAAGGGTTAGATACCTATTATCTAAATGGAATTTTTATGTTCAGAGGCAAACAGAATTCACTTTGCTCTTTATGGCAAAGAATCTGACGCAATCAACTGTGTCCTACAATTTGATTCCTCCTAGCTTATGCTTCTGTTACAGAAACAGCATGGTAGCTGGCGGTGGCACGTGGACATTTCATAGGAACCTTTCAGGCATATGACATCCTAGTAACTTTCAATTAAGACTCAGGAATCAAGATCACAGTTCAATACCCGAGCTATTACTTTGGCATATTAAAGGGTGTCTGCTATAAATAAAATGATTTCTCATCAGCTCCGATGCCATCTTGTGTTGGGCTATGTTAACAAATGTCACATTGAAGATCAAACCACCGAAGAATGTCTTCTGAAAGGACATGTTTCTCTTCAACCTCTGCCTAGCTATCTTTGCTCTGGACACTTTTGCTAGTTTCCTTGCTACGCACCTACTGTTAACTAAAAAAGAAATCATATTCCAGCTTTGTTGGTTAGTGCCCTGGGTAGATTTATCATATCACCCAATTAGGACTGAAGGCTGGTATCCACATTACAGCCATCACGTGCAAGCTTCACATGATGACTGTTTTACCCTCCACTTACACTGCCCAGGGCTCAGGGAGATATCATTGAGTGATTCATAGTTATAGAGTAAGCCATCTGTTCAAAACAATTCACTACCTGGCTTGGGTGATTTTCACTCTGCCCCTGCAAACATCCCAAAACAAAGCTTTATTGTGCCGTGGGCGGAGGGGCAGGGGGGAGAGCTGCCTTTAATCTATGGCAGAGATGTACAATTCTGAGGGCCACATACAATGTCTGTCAGGGTGGTGGGGGAACATATGTGTGTATGCACATGCACACGTGGACATATTCATGCATGCATAGTCACATACATCTCTCTCTCTCTCTCTCTCTCTCAGACACACACACACTCTCACACACACCATTCATTCAAATCAAAATCTTGTCCAAGAGTGTTTTGGAGTCTGGGCACCTGCTTTAATCAAATAAAACCAACAGTTTTCTCCAGTAATCTCAAGTCTCCAACCACCCAGCCATCCTGGCTGATAGCTCTTCTCCCTCCTCTAATCCAGTATCTTGTTGAAGGATCCTGACATACCGCACTCTTGTTACCTGGCACTTTTTGGAAAAGAAAAGAAACAACAACAACAATCGGGGGAGGGGGGAATACTCTAGGAACAAGGTCTATGGCTCTTGCCAGGACTCCAATCTGCCCTAGATGGAATGGCCACTGGTCAGGCATAATGGGAATTGTAGACAGATATTCACTACAAATCCTATCTTCCCTAACTCTTGGCCATGCTGGCTGGGGCTGGTGGTTGTGGTAGTTCAGAGGGCTGTCTATATGTAGGAAAAGCCCTGCAGGGGCTGTGGATCTGTGTTGTGTCAATTATATGACGCAGCTGCAGCTTTGCAGCCACTACGGAGCTTTCCCGTGAAGCTGCACAATGGAAAATTCAAGGACTTACCCCAAGGGCTCTTCCGCCATCTGACATCACTCCAGGGCCAATCCGGGGCCAATTTAGGGCAGTCCCTGGTGGAAGGTGACTGGCGATTGAACACCCCTCACCAGGAAGAGGGTGGGGGTGACTCTGGTACCCGGATGGCCACCGGAAACCCCGTGCTCCCTCCTCGGCATTGGGATTACCTGACACCACCAAGGGAGAGGAAAACTGTGGGGGTTTTGAGGGACGGTGCCAACTCAGTGCAGTGAAGATAGTTTCAGAACATCTGGAGTTTGGGAAAGGCTGATCTAGATACTTGGGACAGACTCCAAGACAAAATGCTTCCCTATCCACTCAACTCTATGGCTGCAATGTAACTACAACACTAAAAATGACCATGCAAATCAGTCATCTTGAGATCCATATATAATACTATTGTAATTTGTCCAGCACTTGATCCAGCCATAGAGCAGCTTGTGTTCCTAACACTTATTTAACTATCTGCAAAGCCATAGATTCATTCTTGAATTTTCTTTAGACCATCCTTCTTCTTCATGAAATCACAGATCTTAATAGTTCCTCTACTTTCTTTAGCCACATTTATGTAGTGTTCTATTTTGTTCCATTTTTTGCTTCCCCCGTGACCAATTATCCATAACAAAATGATTACTGAAGAAGTAAACCAGAGCTTTCCATGACATGACACAAATAATACCAGAGAAGTGCCAAAGGTTTTGCAAAAATCTAGGGACTTCTAAACATGAGTATGCCTTTCCTATGACTCAGTGTTTAACTAGTCACTGAACTAGTGTGAATGTAATTTCTTACACTCAGAGCCCAATCAGTTATGCTGAAGCACTTGGATTTTAGCCAGTGTAGTCCCATAAGTGTTAATGGGATTAAACATTTAAATCTGAGTGAGTAGTATCATTTGGCATGGGCTTGTTGGTCTCCCCCCTTCTTTTTGAAAGAGTTGTTTTATTAGATGCTGGAGAAGTTCTTGTGCTGCTTTTAGAAGAAGCAAAGCATCCCACTCACTTCCATTTTTCATTTATGGAGTGCTGGGGAAGGGTCTTTGTTTGTGTATCTGGTATATTGTAGTATGATAATTGCAAAATGTTGATGACTACTGAGATAAAATGGAACCAAATTTACAAAGGTAGAGATCTTAATTACATGAATGCCTTATGCTCCTGCAATTAAATGCCTTATGATCTTGCAACTGATTTTTTTTAAATCTCAGATTTCATGTCTGCATTGTTAAGTGACACAGAACTAAGGCTTTCAATCATTAGCTTTGCACCAACAGTGTAGTAAGTGCTGCAGAATAGATGATAACATAGGTAGTCTTGGATGGAACAGGGACAGCTGGATGAAATTCTAGTAGGAAAAGGTCCAGCAGATAGAATCCTATTCTATTCTATTTTGAGGTTCCAGGAACAAAGTCCATAGAGGATGGGGGCAAAGAAACATGGGGGAAAGTTCCAGCAGGATCTAGTTCAATGGACAGTGGAGCTGCTTCCACAAAGGAACCAGGGGTGGAGAGACTCCACCTCTCCCCTGCAGCTACCCGTGTGCCCTCAAAATCTTTTCTGGAAGATTGGGAGACCCCTCTGGAGTAGATTGTGACTGCGGGGGGGGGGGGGGGGGGCTGCAGAGAGAAAGAGGGAAGGAAAAAGTCCCATTGCATGAACAGATTTCTGCTCATGGCATTGGATTCCACCCTTCATGAAAAGGATTCCACTGAGTTTTCTTCATAGGAGTTTCACCTTACTGTTGCATCCTGAGAATTATCATATGGTTCTAAGTTCCTATAGCAGGATTTCCCTGCCTTGCACACTTCGTGCCACAGTAATCCCAGCAGTGTCTTCTTAAGCAGTGGCTCTTTACCAATTCAGTGAGATAATTTTATGAGCCATTGTCTGGAAGGATCCTCTGGAGCTTCACGGAGATGGAAGAATTTGCTCACATGGTCCAACATTCAGATTGGAAAACACTGCCAAGGAAAAACAACAACACAGAAATGGTTTTTAGCAAGAAGAACAGGAGAGGGCTAAACAAGTAGTCAAAAAAACCTGGGCCCACAAGTCATATACAATTGGAGGGACATTGTTTTAAAATTATGTAATGGAATCTGTAGCTGTTTATAATAGCCTAACTGAACTGCTTAAGGGATCCAAATAACTAATTGACCATGTCACATGTCATCAACTCACCCTTTCATCCGGGCATTATTGCTGTGGTCGCTGTAATGCTCTCATGCTTATTTTTAGCGGCGATTTTCCTCTTGAAAATATTTACCAGCACTTAAAATACCATATAGGTATATAGTGCAGGGTCTGCTGTGTTGATTGGATCTTGGGACTAGGGCAGAGAGGTATCCAAATGCACTTCAGTCAATGGGATCAAATTATAGACAGCTCCTACTAATCTGCCTCTCGTCAGAAATAGCTGAAGGGGGAGGGAAAAATGCACAAATGTAAACATAAAAGGGGACCCTCATGATTTGCATACCTGTCATGTTTCACCATAAAACAATTCCAAGTGCTCACAGCAGAGCAGGCCAGGGTTCAGCATTGCTTCTTGCTATCTTATCTTTTAACAAGATAGCAGGCATCAGTGGTATTAATTGATTGATTATTTTCACCATTCTGAGCATGAACGGCGACAACAGAAGACCTCTTTCTTTTCTATCTGGGCTTCCGCATATTGACCAATCGTGCCAAAGCCACCAGACTAAATGAAAATATACCCTCTGGTAATCATGCACGGCATCCCTCATAACAAGTTGTAGAAACTCTCTAAAGCATTGCTGTTATGTTGTGGGGAATCTTGGGAATGTTCAGCTTAATTCACCATACCTTTATGCTTGCAGCAGCAAAACTGGCCAGTTGGAGGCCTGGGTGGCTGGATTCATTATTTCTTCTAATACCAACATCTGTCATTTTTAGGGAAAAGCAGAAGGCCTGCACATAACAAATTCCCGGTGGCTGGAAAATTGTACAAGAGGATTTGACAACGTTAGTTTTAATAGTTGAAAGTGGGAATTGAACTGTTCCTCACTGCCTGGTGGTTTTGACACGTCCGGAAGTTCCAGAGAGTTCAACTCAAATTTCATCTCCTTATGCTCATTTCATTCCTTTGGGGACTGAATATGAGGAAAGTGAATAGTATTTTGCCCCTTCTTTAATAACTGTCAGATTAATTTGATTGTGGATTCAACAATATGGTGGCAATTTTATGTCCCATTTTATATCCCTTTTGTCCCTCGATATCCTGATACTGATCTCTTCACATTTATGGAATAGTGGACTCAGTTCCTTCCCACCATTCAAATAACATGGCATTTGCACAATTTTGTCCACATATAACCCATAAATATGATGCAGTATGCTGAGATATAGGAGTTAAAGAAAGACATACCGTTAGAGATAAGTACTTTGGTTAGGGCTTTAGGTTCATTATATATTTTTAAAAAATCATAAGCAGAAGAAATTAAGAATATAAGAACATAAGAAGAGCAATACTGGATCAGACCAAGGGTCCATCTAGTCCAGCATTCTATTCACACAGTGACCAACCAGTTGTTGACCAGGAACTCACAAGCAGGACATTGATGCAACAGCACCCTCCCGCCCATGTTCCCCTGCAACTGGTGTTCATAGGCATACTGCCTCCAATACTGGAGGTAGCATATAGCCAACAGGACTAGTAGTCATTGATAGCCTTTTCCTCCAGGAATTTATCCAAACGCTTTTTAAAGCCATCCAAACTGGTGGCCATCACCACATCTTGTGGTAGTGAATTCCATAGTTTAACTATATACTATGTAAAGAAGTACTTCCTTTTATCTATCCTGAATCTCCCACCAATCAGCTTCATGGAATGGTCTCGGGTTCTAGTATTATGGGTGATGAAGAAAAATACCTCCGTATCCACATTCTCCACACCATGAATAAATATGTACACCTCTATCATGTCTCCCCTTAGCCTCCTTTTTTCCAAGCTAAACAATCCCAGCTGTTGTAACCTTCCCTCATCAGAGAAATGCTCCAGCCACTTGATCATTTTAGATGCCTTTTTCTGCTCTTTCTTCCAGCTCTACAAAATACTTTTTTTAGGTGTGGTGACCAGAACTGTACACAGTATTCTAACTGTGCTCGCACCATAGATTTGTAAAAAGGCAGTATGATACTGGCAGTTTTATTCTCAATTCCTTTTCTAATAATGCCTAATATAGAGTTTACGGTGGCTGCACACTGGGTGGACAGAAGGTCAATTAGCTACTGGGTTAATGGGCACGTAGGTGCAAAGTAGCAAAACTGAATCACAAACCAGGAAGGAAGGAATAGAAAGCTGCCTGACAATGAGTGAGACCATTTGTCCACATAGCCCAGTATTGTTAACACTGACTAGTTTTTTGTGAACCGCCCATTTTTGTGAACCGCCCAGAGAGCTCCGGCTATTGGGTGGTATAGAAATGTAATAAATAAATAAATAAATAAATAAATAAATAAATAAATAGCAGCAGCTCCCCAGGATTTCAGGCAGGGGTTTTCCCAGCCCTGCCTGGAGATACCTGAAATCGAACCAAGAAATTTCTACATGCAAAGCAAGTGTTCCACCGAGCCATGGCCCCTCATTCAACAGTCAGGTTCCTAAATTTCATTTTACTTGCTAGAAGACCAGCTACAAAAGAGGGTAGGGCTCCTGCAGCTTTAACTTTTGCGCTAAGGAGGGAATTTCACCAGGTGCTGCATGCTTACAAATGACACCTGCAGAAATTCCCTTTTCTATGCAACTGTTAAAGAGCCCTGTCCTCCTTTTCATATGGTCACCCACTTTTGGTTTCATGGCAGAACTGAGATCTGAGCACTACACAAGGAGGTCTCCTTTACTTTTCTGCTAAATAATCTCTAGGTGGCATGGTGGTATAGCAGAACAGTGCAAATGCACAAGAGTAAATAGTTCTTTCTTGTGCTTTCACAATTAAATGTTACATTTACCCTGCTCAAAAAAAAAGTGGGGGGTTTTGTTGAGGAAAGTGCTGATTAGACACAAAAGAGAAACTGGAGGGTCACGACATAGTCTAATTCATTCCAAAAAAAGCATGATGAGAATACAGTAAAAGTCTCAGGTAAAAAAGCAATTAGGGCCTTGCTAGACCTACCGGATAATCCGTCCGGGAGTCGGGGTGACAGCGCGCTTGCCCTTTTCCACACGTAAGATGCGATGGGGAAAGGGGAAGCCCCGTCGCGTCCGCCATTTTTTTTCAAGTTAAAGGGCCATGTGTGCAGGAGCGCACCGCTGCATCAGGTAAGTGATTTTTTTTTAAAAAAAATGCCCCCCGCTCCCCCTGCCCTATTCCCCCCCACAATGCCTGATGCCCCCCCCGCCCGCTCGCTCACCCATCCTATCCTCGTCCACCAGGCCCGTCCCCGTTCTTCTTTCCCCCATTCCCCGCTTGCCAGGCCCGTGCCCGTGCCCGCTCTTCTTCCCCCGTTCCCGATGCCCGTGCCCACTCTTCTCCCCCCCCTCCTGCCGGGTCGGTCTTTCCCCGGCCCCCATCTCCCCCCCCGGGCCCAATGGGCACAGCGGTCCTATGGAGCGCTGTGCCCAGTCCGTGGCTTCTCCCGGCTGTAAGTGAGCAGCCAGGAAAAGCCACGGAAGTCACTAGCCAGGCCATAAGCGAATCCGCTTATCCCGGCTTAAGGGAGGTCTTAGCCCAGCCTGAACCCGGAATCCCCTGTGCGTCATCTGGATGCACAGGAGGGAGACCGGGCCTCACACCGCGCTAAGGCCTCGTCTAGCAACGGCCCCTGTGAGATCATGGCAAAGGCAAGATTTGAACCAGGGATGCCTGTTTCACAGCTCAGGTTCGTTATTCCACTATACTCTCTGATCCCCACTTGGGAACAATCTTTTTGCCACTGGGTAGGAGGATTTAGTGTTGTTAGACTGCTACTCAGACAGAGGCAGCATAACAGCTGCATAACAGAAATAAATTAGCCAGTGAAGCTTTTCCTATCCCTGCCTCTCCATGCTGAGAAAAACATGTTGTTTTTATTGTTTACTGCTTCTTTAACAGGCAAACCCATAAGTAGGGTTGTGCATCTCCTCGGGCTGAATCCCCGAAACCGAGGTGAGGCAGGAAGATTCGGCGTGCTTTAGCCCAGATCCGAGTCAGTACAGGGTTGGCCTAAGGTGCCTCAAAGGCTGAAGCAGATTGCTACCAAAGCCTCAGGGCACTTTGGCCAATTCGGAGTGGCGCTGGGCCGCTCCCACCCACCTGCCCAAGGAAGCCGTTGCAAGGCCAGCCATGAGTCCAGTGGACTCACTAAACTCACCTTCCTCTCCTTCCCTGGTTACCTCTCCTCCCTGCAGCCACTGCTTGCCGCTGAGACTTACCTGTAAATTGCATCCTTCTCCCAGAGAGCCAACCTGTGATTTAAAGTTAAAGTCATGGGGGGGGGGGGAGGTCTTCAGTTTTTTACTGTATCTATGGATACAAACTACTACGGCTATAAAAGGCCATTCCTCTTTATGACCACCATAGTTTTCTGCCATAGATGTAGTAAAAACAGAGAGCCGCTGTGATCTTAACTTTAAATCGTGGCTTGACTCTCTGGGAGGAGGACGCAATTTACAAGTAAGTTCCAGCAGTGGCAGCTCTGGGTTGGGGGAGAAAGGGAAGTGGATGAGGGGGCTGCGAAGGGGGAGTGCGGGGCTGTGAAGGGGGGGCGAGGGGACTGTGATCGGGGAATGGGGAGTCAGGAGTCCCAAAGCACCCAGGTACCTGCAAGGCCAAGTCACCTCGGGGAGGAGGGGGAAATCTCGCTTCACCTTCGGTGCTGAGGCAAAGCGGGCACCCCCCAAAGTGCCCCGAGTTTAACTGGGGCCAATTTGGAGGCTCTGAAATGGCTCCAAGGCAAGGTGACTTGAAGGGGGGGGGGATGCTGTGCACACAAGCTGGACATGTGAGTGGAAAATTGGAAGAAAGTTTCACTTTAACAGTAGAGGCTTCTATGAGTTTGGGCCTGCATAATTTCCTGAGAAGCCAGAACAATCCTGAGCCTCGTTTGGCCAGTAACAATTCTCAGTTGAACTGAATTTTGTTTTTCCTCTTACACTAATGCCCACTCCCCAGCCGCCGAGCCCTGGGCTTTCCCAGTTGTAATCATATTTTTTTTAAAAAGAAGGCTGGTAGGTGTTGCTACTCTTACATATATAATAGATTTCTATTTATTTCATTTCTTTGTTTCATTTATATCCCACTTTTCCTCCAAAAAGCTCAGAGTCCTTCTCTTCCCCATTTTATCTTCACAACAACCCTGTGAGGTAGGCTAGGCTAAGAGACAGTGATTGGCCCAAAGTTATCCAGTGAGCTTCATTGCTGAAGGGGAATCAAAACCCAGGTCTCCTGAGTCCCAGTCCATCACCCTAACCATTACACTATACCACACTGGCTCTCTTGTTTTTCTATTCATTGTGCTGTTGTAAAAGACATACACGTTCCACCCATTTTTATTTTTTATTTTAAAAGGGTTGTGGTATCCATAGTCAAAGGCACGGTGGATTTGAGAACCCCCCTGATCTAAAAAGGACGGATAGTGGAACTTTTGTCCGTGCTTATATTTTGGAACAGCTGTTTAAATTGCCATTGAGCGGTGGAGCAACTTTTGACAACTAATGACCTGAAGCTCATTTGAACCAGTGACTTATAGGCAAAAGGTTTCATCTCCAATTACCAATCCCATGAGGTGCTTGCTCACTGCCAAACACGATAAACTTCACTGCCTCGCTAAGAGCGCCACATAACTTTTTTTATTAGCTAAATTAAATGCTAACTGCAACTACACTATCAGGACTCCTTTTTGCTCAAGCACAGAAAGAGGACTCTTGGCCAAGTGGCTTTATTAAAATGTTAATGAAATTTGGGAGATTCTGTTTAATTTATCCTAAATGGCCAACTATTATTAGATGTCAAAAGACAGGGCAGAGGACTGAAGGCATATTAAATGATATCTTGTGCTTCAAAAGCAACAGAGCACTAGACCATGGGGGAATCCGCACGTCGTTCTCAGGGCGCTTCCATCCGCCCCCAGTGTACCCCGAAAACAATCGTGTAACTTGCCTGTAAAAGAGATGAGGAAGAAGCGTCCTTGCTGCCGCCGCCACCCAACTCCCTCCTCGCCGGCCGGCTCGGAGAGCTCAGCAGAAGAAGGCGGAGTGGAGAGCGGAAGAAGCTCTCCACCCCGCCTTCTTCCCCCGAGCTCTCCATCTCAGCCGGCGAGGAGGTCTGTGGGTGGCGGCAGCGGCGGCGGCAAGGACACCTCTTTCTCGTCTCTTCTCCAGGCAAGTTACACGATCGCTTTGGGGCCGCACTGGGGTCGCTTAGAAGTGGTCTTGGTACGACGTGCGGATTCCCCCCATGTTGATTAACTCCATTTACAACCATTGGAAGATAATATTCTTATTTTTAAAGTGTTGAATAGGTCACATTTGTTTCATGGAAATGATGGACACATTTTGGAATCATCATCATCGTTATTGTTTTACAAATCACAGACTTTTGTTCAGCCAGTTGAAACTATAATTAGAGTCTTCAGAATTAGGAAAAAACACTGTTGCAGTGGAGTGTTCCTGTTCAAGGTGCCAGTTAGCCATGCCCTTTTGAGGGGACTCCATTTCCCTCCTCTCCCAGTATTTGGTCCCCTGGGCAACAGCCAGTTAGCATTCTGTAGCTAGTGAGCAGTCCCAGTCCTCATTAGGCTGTTTGGGGCAGACTTCTCTATCCTTGCACCCTCCAGATGCGTTGAACTATAACTCCTAACATGCTGAAAGTTGGTACCAGGATGGGTAAGTCTGGTTTGCTTTTTTTCTTCTCCTCTCCAATGTTTTCTTTCCCCCTTCTAAAGATTTTTTGGGCTGTTTTCTGAACCTCCTGATACATAAGAACATAAGTGCCATGCTGGATCAGACCAAGGGTCCATCTAGTCCAGCACTCTGTTCACACAGTGGCCAACCAGCCATCAGCCAGGGATGAACAAGCAGGACATGGCGCAACAGCACCCTCCCGCCCATGTTCCCCAGCAACTGGTGCACACAGGTTTATTGCCTTGAATACTGGAGATAGCACACAACCATCAGGGCTAGTAGCCATTGATAGCCTTAGCCTCCAGGAATTTATCCAACCCCCTTTTAAAGCCATCCAGATTGGTGGCCATCACTACATCTTGTGGTAGTGAGTTCCATAATTTAATTATGTGCTGTGTGAAGAAGTACTTCCTTTTATTTGTCCTGGATACTTCCTCCTTATGTGCGGATGGTATACACATTGTGTATACGTAAGTATACACACTCCAAAAATAGCTCTATGCAGGCGTTATTCATCTGAAGATGCAACACATGCTGCTGGGTCATACATTTAGCCACTCACTTGAGATCACATGGCCCCTCCCAATCCCTCCTGCATTGAAGGATAATTTCTGCAGTGGGGATCCTTTCCCATCTATGGAGGTTCCTCAACCTTGATTTTTCAGGGTTCTAAATTGTGCAGGGCCTGAGAGGAGCTGCATAATCTCTGGGGTTCATCCCTACCATCGCTTCTCTGCCTCCGCTTCTGTCACACAATACTTCCTCTTTCTTGACTGAGAAGAAAGAGGAAGTAAACAACCATGTGGCCCATTCAGTGGGTGTTTTTATTGCACTGCTTCTAAATTGCATTTTAAAGAATAAATTGGACTTACCGGGATCTTTTTTTGTCATGGGAAGAAGGCCAGAAAGAGTGTGAGACACATGGGAGGTGGACAGCGTCATGAATAGGACCCACGAAAATCTGTGAGTGCCCATTAACGAGTGTATTATAAAATGCTCGCCTGGTGATCCCCGCCGGTAAGTCCAATTTATTTTTAAAAACAGAACTTTCTGCGATCTCCTGCTGTGTGCAGGAGAAGCAGTGCAATAAAAACATCCACTGAATGGGCCACGTGGTCATTGTTTACTTCCTCTTTCTTCTCAGTTGAGAAAGAGGAAGTATTGTGTGACAGAAGCGGGAGCTGAGCAGTGACAGTAGTGAACTGTGATTTCCCCCCATCTGGTGAAGCTCTCAGAGGCGGAGTTTATTGTCACATTGCTCTTTCACATGAGTAATACCTACATAAGGTTAAAGAGTTTGCTATTTGTATGTAGGATTTCCCTCAGAGTAACTTGGCCTTCATCTTAATAAAATAGGACCAGTGCTGCATACAGGTGAAAGTTCTGGATCTGGAATGTGGGGAGAAGCCCCAGGGTAACTTTTAATGGGTAGTTCACCCAAAACTTCTTAGCAACTGGAACTAATGAAGGGAGATGGGGTTCAGAAATATGAGCTTATAAGGTCTCCATGGAGAGGTATCAGTTCCACTCAGGCTTCTCAGGCTTGTCTTCCCAGAAATCTTAAATCTGGCTGGGGAGGAGAGAAACTAAATAGTTTATCTACATGGTGCTTCATGTCATTTTAACTTACACTAATAAGATAAAACTTACTTAAGTGTAAATAAAGTGAGATTTATTTACTTTATGAATTTACTAAAGAGCCATGACAACCGGTTTATAGTCACAACCAGCTTGCTACTCCTAATGTGGTTACTAGCAATATTTATCTATTGGTTAGCAGCGAAAGATGTTTATTGGGAACAGTTCCTAACAATAGAAGGGTAGAAAATATATGCTGCCCTCTTTTCTACCTGCCTTTAATTTGGAGATCTGTGGCATTTTGATCCATTTTCTCATGCTAAATTGACGCTATGGGAAAGCCAGATTTAAAAATAGGTAAGAAAATGCTTTTGTGGCGGACATGAACGGCTAAGGTGATTTTTTTTTTATCTTCAATCAACTGGTGGATGCCAATGATGAGTTTTTGGCATTCTCTATTTTGTGGGCTAAACATGATTTTCCAGCAATGCCTGAAAAGCCTGTAGCCCTGCCACTTTTATAGCTTCAGCGTCTCCCTCGCTATTGGAAGCACTTATTGAGGCTGAACAGGCAAATCAACCTATGCTCCATGTCTATAAATTCTTAATATTGGTGAATAAATATGATATCCAGGATTTTAAGCAAGAATGGAATAGGGAATAGGATTGTCCCATTTTGCCTAATAATCAACTGATCGCTTTGTTGGCATCTGTATATGGTACATCTATGGATCTCAGGGTGCATCTTATTCAGCAAAACTTTTGTTTTGTGTCTACTGGATGCTGCAATGTCGCTTTAACTATCTGTCTAAGTTGGCTAATTGTTTTAGGTATAATTCCTATGCTTGCCTTAGCCTCTGTCCTTCCCATTGCAAAGCACCATGGCTAGATGGGCAAAACTGCCTGTCTAGCAAAAATGCTGGGCATCTGGGGCATGGTGCTTTGGAAACTCTGCATTAGTATACTCAGGACCCTCCAACTTTTGTGGCTGCTGACTATCACATGGGGTTGCGCTTTTAGCTTCTTTTCTTTTGTTGAAATTTTGCAATAAAAAATAAGTCCCCCTGCCCCAAATCCTCAGAGCATGGAGAAGAGCAGCTAGGCAGTACACAGGAATCTCAGCCACTGTTTAGAATAACACAGTCTAAAAGCCTACTCTTCAATATATTCAGGATTACATTCCAAGACGAACAGACTGTCGTCATGAAGAAACTTGATAGCAGGCCTTCTCTGTAGCAGCACCCACCCTCTGGAAAACCCTCCCTTGTGCAGTTTGGGAGATGGAAAATATAACATCTTTTAAACACCTTCACAGCATGACTTTTAAAGCAAGTTTTCCCTGAGTCTTCTGGTTTTATTTGCTATTTTTTTTACAGTTTTTAATTGAACTTTGTATCCTATGGTTTTAATTGTGAACTGCCCAGAGAGCTTTGACTGTTGGGCAGTATAAATATGTAATAAATAAATAAACCAAAATGGTATATATCAGTGTATCTGAGGCATCTGTTGTGGTTCCATCTTTTTACCTCAAAATAGCTACAGCAATATATAAGCACTGGTGAAACAGTCAACCTACCCCCATCATATCATCACCATCTACACAGAGAGATTTGTGCCATTGGCATGCATATTTAATACATAGACATTTACTTTTTTTTACTAATGGTTGAACTAAAATGATATTTGAACCAAAATCTGCAGCAATTACATAGAATTCTTTCTGTATCTCTCAGAGAGAGAGAGAGAGAGAGAGAGAGAGAGAGAGAGAGAGAGAGAGAGAGAGAGAGAGAGAATGAGAATACCACCAACCTTTCTAATGGGGCATCATGTTTGAAAAAGTAGTCAGGTTATGTTCACACATTGATTCTAGTATCAACCATGTTCAATAAAGCAAAGGGAACCGTTTTGAATATATTATCCAATACTGAAATGGCCCCTTTGAGTGGCTTGTGGTGAATACATCTTGTCCTTGCTGTGCAGGCTTACATAGAAGTCACCAGTTATGGGTCACTTGTCATGAAAATGGGAATTCATGTAATAACCAAAAAGTGACTTTCAAAATGTCAATGAAAAACAAGGGCTATGCACTTTAAACTTCAAAACCTGCCATAAAATATGATATCCAGCATGAACTTTGGACCTGCTTTCTAGCTTTCAAGGTACAACAACCAAGTTTTACAGTGACAAAAATTGGCTTTGGTGCCTCAAATTGAGTACTAATGCACTATTTTTATAGGAACCTGAGCCATCCATTAAGTTCTTATGGATGGATGTCAAGTTTGAGTGCAAAAACATTTCTGCATGACTTTCAATGTACTATATAAGTCTGGAGTATTGATATGTCTGAATGGTTAAACCCAAGCTACATTTGTTCAAGACTGCTGTTAATATCTCACATTTCCTTGTATATTCCTGTTGTGTAGGGAGGTTGGACTGGAGGCAGAATAAAAACTCTGCTGATTAACATAAAGGGAGATATTTTTCATAATTTCTACCAGAAGAAGGAATTTGTTTCAGTGATGAGAGGGAAAAGGTCTTGCGCGTCCATAAGTAGTGGAAAGAAAATGTTTGGAGGTGGGGGAGTATAACACATTAATGTAACTACAAAGTAATGAAAATGTTATGCACCAGAGATTAAGGAAAACTGCTGCCTTGTGGAATTCCAAAGGATTTGGTCAATTTGATTCTGTGTTTTATTCCCAGTAATGAGATTCCAAAGCCGCCACTCTGCAAGGATCAAATTTATTGTTTTCTTGGCCACCCAGATGGGTGAAAAGGAGCTGGTCCAGTAGTGAGAAATAGTTTCCCATAGAAATATGTGCAAAATACATCATTTCTACAGACTTTAGGGATTGCAGTACAACCCTAAGCATGATTACTCACAAGTAAGTTCCACTGAGAGTATTCCCAGTATAGTATTGTGTTCTTATTTGGGTCTAACAAGGATAAAAATGCTTATTCAGTTTCCTGTTAAAGTGCTTCACTTTACTATGGTGAGAGTGTCTTTAGTGAGGCTTATGGTACTGAAACAGGAACTTTCTTTAGAACAGAGAAGCGGATAAATTTTATTCATATTCATAGGCCTAGTATGTCATTTTACAGTAAAAATGTGCATTCCACATAGTTTACAGAAAGTTAAAAACTTACAATATGATTAATCAAACATTTCTGTTAAAACCAATAGACAACAGCAATACTGGCAATCTCATTTCCAGGTTATAATTTGTTGCCGGATACAAAGGAAGTTGGATTTTCCCTGCCCTCCCTAAATTTCATTTCTTCTGGACCTCTTGGCAGCTTTGATTTGGTAGTCCACCAAATCCCCTGTAGTTACAGTACTTCATCCATACTCTTCCTACTCATCCATCTACTCCTCATGGAGATTCTTGTCAATGAATCTGCACATCAATATCTAAAGTAAGGATTTCTAATTATTGAAGTGTTCTGGACAGCTTCAGAAGCCTTGGATCAATGTGCTCATATGATCTTCACCAGAACTAACATGTGGTCATCTTGGGACACAAGTCATTCCTTAGGACAGGCTATATTGGCATGTATGAAAGAGGAAATCCGCCTAACCCTATTGCAGCTAATTGGGTGAATGGCCACTCTAACAGAATACTATGGAAGCAAGTTTATTGGAGATTTTCCCCAGCCTTAATTGGCTCATCATTCACAATGACAGTCTTACTCTGGGCATGAAATGCTGCAAATTGCTCACAGCTGTCCTGCTTGTTCTTGTCTTGTCATTCTTGCCTTGTCTAATGAAATGTCTACCAGGAAAGCCTAGAGTTTCCTTTACAAACTTGCTATCTTCACATTTATGCTGTAACCATATCTGCTGTTTTCATGAACTTTGACAGAGAGAAGATTTAGAGGTACTGAAGCAAGGCAAGTCCCAACTGAGAGGGAGGGGAGTGGGAAGAACTAAGGATGCAGTTGTGAGCAATTGTTACATTTGACACCAAAATGGTTTTGGGGGACAGGCCATGCCCAAATCTAAAACATAAATCAAACAACTGGTGCTAAAACTGAAGGATGATTGGGAAAACTTGGGAAATGGCTACTTTAGTGACAATCATGATATATTAATAATGTTTTTAAGATACAGCATGATGACAAAGTAATACTCCATGAATTATTTATTTATTTCATTTCATTTCATTTCATTTCATTTCATTTCATTTATATACCGCCCCCCAGCCGAAGCTCTCTGGGCGGTTTACAACAATTAAAAATAGTAAACATTAAAAGTATACAAAAATTAAAAAAAACATAAAAACAGTATAAAAACAGCAGTTGTAAAATTCTGATTTTATGAAATAAATAATTTTGCTCTATTTTAGAGATGAAAAGCATCTGATGCCAGTGAATTGGCTTTTTCTTCAGTTATGAAATAAGAATATTTTAGTGCTGTTCTGAATCCTTCAACCATAACTATTATGTGATCAGCAAGAAATAGGCAGACACCAGTTTTAGAATATAAGTAGCGTGACCATATTTTGGAAACCAAAAAGGAGGACAACATGGTCACCCCCAAGGGGGCGTGTCCAGTACCAAGGGGGCGTGCCCACCCGAACATAGCCTTGGTCACATGTCTGATTTTACAGCACACATTTAAGACAAATCTGTTCTACGTAACATCTTAATGTTAAAATCACTGAAATAAAGAACAAGTGAGATTCAATGTATCTGAAATTAACTTCACTCACTCCTACTTTTGTAGGTTTTGCTGTACTTTGAAGCTTTTGCTATACTCTGTGTGTCACATTCTCCCCTTCCCTCAAATATCTTTTCTGACTGTATCTTCACTCATTGCAAGCTGCTGTTGTTGTTAACAGGGTTTGCTACTGCCCCCAGATCTGTTTCAAATTTGGTACGGCTAAAGCTCTACCTAAAAGCTTTCATTGTGCCAACTTTCAGCTCTTTATCTTTAAAAATGACAGTTTAAAAAATAATAATTTTAAAACCTCATTTTTTAAAAAAATCCTAAAAAATCAATGAACAGATCTATTTCAAATTTGGTGTGGCTAAAGCTCTACCTAAATCCTATCATGGTACAAAGTTTCATCTCTTTAACTTTAACTTTAACTTTAACTTTAACTTTAACTTTAAAAATGACGATTTTAAAATAATAATTTTAAAATCTCAATTTTAAAAAAAATCCTAAAAATTCATTGGATGAATGGATCTGTTTCAAATTTGGTGTGGCTAAAGCTCTACCTAAATCCTTTCATGGTGCAAAGTTTCATCTCTTTATCTTTAAAAATGATGATTTAAAAATAATAATTTTAAAACCTCAATTTTTTAAAAAATCCTAAAAAATCAATGGATGAACGGATCTGCTTCAAATTTGGTATGACTAAAGCCCTTCCTAAGAGCTACCATTGTGCCAAGTTTCATGTCTTTATCTTACAAAATGACTGAGTTATAAGCATTTTTGTTAATTCCCATTAGAGCTGCTCTTTGAAAAAAAAAATCCGGATTTCCCCTTCCCCTCCCGGATTTGCCATCAAAAAACCGGACAATTATAAATTATAAATCCGGTCATATGGTCACCCTAGTAGGCCACAACTTTTAAATCCTTCTGCTGCAGATATCTGTGTTGTAGGTGCAAATGCTTGAGGGCAGAGCTACATGACGTATGTGATATCAGGGGGCAGGGCTACTTGCCAAGGCCCTGTTCCAGCTTGCGTATTGCATTTTTAGTTAACATCTGAATAGGGCCATAGCTGCCATGGGTGGTCAAGTGGTCATTAAAAAAAAATTCTCTTCCCTCAAGCTCTTTTGTGTTTGTGTGTATGTGTCTTAAGTGCTTGTTCATTCACGTGGGAATGCCCAAGCATTGCTGACACAAAATGCTTAAAGTTTGTTTTGGATCATAAGTATAGCTTGGAAGTGTTTTATTAGAAAAAGAAATCCCACATTTCTTAAAGGGTGGTGACTGAAGACAGTGGGGATTATTAAATAAATCATTTCATTAGCACTATCCTGATCTCTCATTTTAGTGCTATTTCATTAATATTTAATGCTAGAAAAGTGTTTTAGTGCTAATTATAAAACTGATAAAGAAAGAAACAGGATGATAAAACGGTGCCCACGGAAAAGGTTATAATGAAGGTGCACTGACTGGCAATAGGTTCAGCCAACTGATCCATCACTGCACTTGTTGATACAACACTGCACATGTTGAATCACTGCACATGTTGAAACCACGTCTCTTGAAAAGATGAGTACCTGCAGAGAATGTACAAGTGTAGCAAAGATAAGCTCAATACAAATTTGTTCCAGATACAAGTCTGCATCCTGTGCTACTGGCTGAATTCTAAAGCTTGCTGATCTTCAGATAATTGGGCATGACAATTGGTCGTGCCTGACCAACCGTTGGACACACCAGCACCATTTTCTTCCCTTCTTATTGTTTGCATATGTTTAAGAAAATGGGAATGATGAGGAGGGAGAAGAGAGAGAACAATAGAAGAAAGAGACAGAAGAAAAATGGAGCAATGCCCCCTCCTTATCACACCCATGTCTCAAGCATGGGAAAAAGAATCACATGGCGTGTGTGTGTGTGTGTGTGTGTGTGTGTGTGTGTGTGTGATCTGACCCTGTGAGGGACAGAGCAGGAAAAAGGACTCATATGGTAAAAATAATAATAATGTGTGGGGTCCTAGGTTGCAGGTTGAGATTTGAGGCAATTCACTGTCTGAAAAGGCTGAGCTCTCTTGCTCCCTCAGCCTCTCTGCTTTGTGCTGAGAGCTAGTACTGCCTATACTTGCCTTGCACTGGTCCATATCAGGTATGTGGAGCAGCATAGGATGAACTATCCTGCATGCCTGGACTCCAAGGATTTAGAAGCAGCCATGCTCCTGATACCAAAATAAGGGCAGTATGGCCTCTTGAGTTTGAATTCTTTATATTCTTCCTATCTTGGAATCCTGAGGCTGATTTCTCGTAGCTCCAGTGTGAATTGTGGAGAAGGAGGCCATATTTCCATAATGTTTTACAACATAATAACAGTCTATATATACATACATAACACACTTAGTTCTCAACTTGTGTTACCAACTGTCCGCTCATCCCAAGCTGGCAGCCAGGGGCATACTTAGCTGCCCCCCTGCTGATTTGTCTCTCTGTTTTCTTCTCAGCTGTCCCATCCAGAAGCCACAGTTCTAAAGTTACAGGACAGTTTCTAACTTTGTGCCTGTCCCAAGGCATCAGGACAGGGGCACATGATTTGTAATTTATGAGGACACCCATAGAGCTGTCACTTTCAAGGCAGGTGTTAAGAAACTGGCAGGCCGGCTGAGCAAAGAAAAAGTCTGACCTCACCCTGGAATAATGGCTGCTAACATGGTCACAGGACAGAAAGCATTGACATAAGCGGACTTTAAAAATAAAGCACTAGGTCATTCGGCAATGCTCTGGTTATTTGCACAAGATGCATTTCCCATATGTATAATTTGCATGTAAAATCTAGGCCGGAGGCAGCCGATCATTTTTAAGAGAGTTGAAAATCGGTACAGTGGAGGCATCATTGCCCCCAATATATGCACACATCATTTCTGTTGAGTTTGCAAACAGGTTTTACAGGGTCTCCCCTGCCCGCATGCCCCCACACACTATAAAATGCAGCACAACCTTTTTGCAAAAGGTGTTTGTGGGAGAATGAATGGTGCTCCTTGGGCAATGAGGTCTCCACCATACCACCATCAATACTTTGAAAAAATATCTATATCCAGCCTTGCATTAGAATATACATTCAAGTTTTAAAATGTCTCGATGATGATGATGATGATGATGATGATGATGATGATGCATTAACAACATCCCTAAGTAATGTATCCAATGCCAAAAGGTTGCCTAAGTGCTGGGATCGCATATCTCAGATAGCCCTTCTTCCTTCCCTTGGGGACCATGCTGCTAAGAGTCCCAGGTCCTACGATGAGAAATATTGTTAAAGTTAAGGAGTAAACCAGGACTTTCCCCACACTTGCCCCAAAGCTATGGACTAATCTTCCTGAGAAAGTGCAGCAATGTACTGCCCTTATGTCCTTTTGTAATGCACGTAATGCTCCTGGCATTTCAAAGAGCCTGTGGAAGAAGGTAAGGCTGCCAGAGAAGGCTTTTTTTCTTATGGAATCCATTGAACTTTTCATATTGTATTAGATGGTCATTGGTTTTATTGGGATTTTAATTTTGATTATTGCGAATTTATGGTTTTATTGTCATTGGTTTTATTGGGATTGTAATTTTGATTTTTTTGGAAATTTCTGTTTTTATTTTGCATTTGTGATATGTAAACCATGACATTTGAGTATGGTGGACTTATATGCACCCACCCACAGTGAGTACAAACCTTGTCCTCATGGGGGAAGAGCCTGCACATATGGTGATCTCCAAAGACTTCATTTGAGCCTAATCTCCCCACTAAGTGTGTATGCACAGGCATAGATGCAGGCAACACAATGGCTCCAGAGCTCAAGAACTTGGATGGGGAGGATTGAATGGTGATATGGGAGGTGTGGAGAGATGCCACATTCTCCTGATTACCTTTGTACAATCTTCATACACCAAGGGGAGAAGTGGAAAAACAATTCTATGGCGGTATCTGTCCATGCACAAGCACTCATGCCCACATGAGAAAGCATTAGACACCCCCTATACACACACACACACACACACACACACACACACACACACACACACACTTAGAGATGTGTGCAAATGCTCTCTCAAAATTCTCCACCTTATTTGTGGGCAGGGAAATTGGGAGGGAAATTTCACTGAATTTCTCCAGGGGGAGGAGAAATTCCACAACAGTTTGTCACAGCTAGGGCTCCCCTTTGGCAGGGGTCGTAGCACAGTTTCTTTCTTCTTTCCTAAGGGTTTTTTGTTTTCTTGTGCTGCCAGTGCAAGTGGCAACAACATCAACTGTGTGGCATGATACTTAGTGTTATTATGGGGTATAGTGGGGTGGGGGTGGGGAGAGAGAGCTGCCATAAAAAAAAATATGAAGAATATTTGGAGATAGTTCTCCAAAATGGCCTTTTATTTCTAGGGGAGAAAGAAAAGAAAAATCACAGAACATTTCTGACAAAATGTCTTCCAAGAAATGGTGGGTCAGCTCTAGTTGTCATTGTTCAGGGTTCAGCACCTTTATTTATATTTATTTAAAATGATTTCTTAGACTGTCTTTAAGGGTAAGCCCCCTTCCCCAGGGGCTTCCAAATGTTACATGTCTGAGGGGTGATTGTGGATACATCTTGGCCTTAATGCAAACGCTTGTAATACCACCACTTTCCTGAAAGTCCTGTCGCAGGTGAGAAGTTTCCTTGTCCAGCTCCAGGGAAGAGGTTGAGCTAGTGCTGTTCCAAAATCTTTACTTCAATTTACTGGAAGTTTTCTTTCCCTATGAAGGAGACGTTTTTTCCCCCCTCAATCTCAGGGCTTTTTATAATTTATTTTGCTGGTGTTTTTGAGCTTACTAATGACCATGAGGTGAGTGTGTGTTTTCTTTCTGTTACAAATCGCTCTGTTGCTCTGTAGGTTCTCAGGCTGCCTGTACTTCCTGATCTGAGATATTCAATTAAGTTAATATATTAGAACGTATAACATTTCCAGAGATTGTTACAATTAGAAAATTTCAAGTACATCCTTAAATTATGTAACATGGTGCTGCTATATAAAGGGGATCCAATATGTCCTGATCAAGAAATATCTAAAGCAGCATTGCTAAACCTGGTGCCTTCCAAAATCTGGAAGGCAAGTCTGAGCATTCCCCAGCCAATGTGTAGTCCAAAACATCTGGAAGGCACCCACTTGGAGAAGACTAAGGGTATATACATATCTGTGTGCAACAAAATGAAGACTGCCTAGGAACTATGATTAGGAGCTTCTCTACATGAGCAATTTATTGCACACTTGTGATGGGTCACTCATTGAAGTTTGTGGGTCCTTTACCTGATGTCATCAACCTCCAGGATGTCTCCTACACTTCCCCCTGCTTTATCCCACTTTCTAGAAGGTTGGCAATAAGCTGAGATAAAAATTAACACAGCATATTGGCAGCATCTAATGCTGGCATAGTGCTATTAGATGGTGCTGTTTCATTGAACATATAGAGCATTGCTGAGAAAAGAAGTTTTCAATTCCAAGTCATGTGTTCGCCATCTAAGGGAACCCTATGTAAACCCAGAAAGACTTTGGAAGAAGAAAGCCCAGTAAGGGTTTGGTGGTTTTGCTTAATGTACAGAAGTTCTAGTTTTAAACACAGCCACTAGGATACCAACTGTGAGTGGGCATTCTGAACATATCTTGCCAGTGCTTAAAGACCTTCACTGGTTTTCTGTTTCTGAGGACAATTCAAAGTGTTGGTGCCCAGCAACCTGAGGGAGTGTTTTCTTCCACATCAGCCTACCCATACTCCTACAAACTTCTTTTGAAGCTCTTTGATTGCTTTAAAGCTGTCTTTGATTGTACTAACATTTGATTTTTGGTTTACTGTTTTGTAATGTATTGTTTCAATTGAACAATGATATAAAAATGTTAAATCAAATCAAATCTAGATTTACCATAAAATTTTAATGATTACCTAAAGAACTGTAAAAGTGCCACACTTCTTACTAATAGAAATTACAAAATCCAAAAGACAAAGTGCAACCATTTCTGCCTTGTCTACATAACAGAAAACTTTGTACCATTTCTTCTTTAAGAATGTGCTGTTTCCTATTTATTAAGAGCTCTGTGGTACCACAACTATGATCAAATGTTAAAAGAAAGGCTTGAGGAAAATAATTTACTATAAACTAACTTTACAGCCGAACTAAGTTGTGGCTTTTGTTTACAATCCACTAAGAAAGGGAACTCCCAAAATACAAGGTCTGGTGCAAACGACCTTTTCCCAAGACAACACCAGCTAAACAAGGATTAGTACTAGCCTTGAGTAGACTAAAGTGATGTGCTCTTAAGTGAAAGGTCAAGCTGACATTGCCTCAGGGAAAATGAGGCGTTATCGTTCACACTGCACTAATGGCCTCCAAAGCTATTTTGTTCTGATCAGTATAATGTAAAAATAAAGGGCTATGTTGCTAGAAAAATACATGTCCAGAAAGAGATTTCTGTTGAATGTGTGTGTAAGAAGAAATTCAGTGGATCTATACAGTGACCAAATGCTGTACACAGAGTATTAAAATGCTGCTTATTTAACAAAAAATTACAATACATTGCAATTGGCTTCATTCATAAGTTAACCAAAGTGAATGCAGATTACTATTGACCAAGGTGATAATTTACGACAACAATTTTCAAGTACTTGGTAAATTGGTTGCCTCAATCATCCTCCCAGTGATAAGGAGAATGTTCCACAGCACACCAAAATTGTAACCTGCTGGCCCAGATTGGCTTTTTAACTCAAAAACTTGAGGGCTTGCTCTTAAATTTTTACGTACAGTGTCACTGATACACACTGTACAGTGAACAGATTCATTGTCTGAAAGCAATTAGCTGATAATGACCCAAACACAACTCCATAATTGCAAAAGGGATTCATGTTCATAACTCTTGTGAAGTCTTGCCTTGCCTAGATTAAGTTTAGGAACGTTGTCCCCAATCAACAAATGGATATAAATATCTAACAGAATGAAAGGATTCTACTTTTTAAGCAGCTGAAAGATCGCAAATCCAGTGTGCTAGCTTTCTAAAAGTAGTTAAGCCACCGTATTCAACTGGTTTTGTGTTAACAGTTTGCCTAGAGCTAGTGTTGATACCAAAAGCATTTAAAATGCTTTACTTTTTTATTTTATTTAATTTAAAAAACACACACCTTTCATCCCTTTTCAAGGTTTGTTGAATTGCTTTAAGCATGCTGAGTGCGAACCCAGTGTCTTTTGAAGTCATTTTGGCTGCTCCCAGCCAGGTCTGTAGAAAGGCTTGTTTATACTGACTGAGCACATTCCAAACCCAAAAGGTGTTCAGTTCACAATACATAGACAATCCTTCTTCCTAATGCTAATACTGCTACCTTATACTTCCAAGTACATTGTTCCTGTCCATCCTTTCCTAGCTAAAGGAAACATGGAGGTGACCTCTAAAAGCCTAATTCCTCATGAAGATAAAAGGCATTCCTTTCCCACTTCTTGATTCAACACTAGGGTAAATCATGTATTTGATACGCCTCCTGTCCTCTTACTGACTAATTCATTGATTACATGTAAATATATTTGCATGTTGTAAGTCTCTCAGTATTAGTACATTCAATACCTTGCACTCCAATACCAATAAAAAGCACTAGTGTAGGTCTTGCTCTGAAAACATTTTTTTTTACTTTTGAGCAACTGATGCCCAAATAGACGTGGTAGTTGGATTTACTTTTCAGTTTTCACAGTACAATGTGTTCTGACTTACATTAACATCTCCATTTTCTCTTTTATAAAAGGTAGATATCCTAAAGTAGCCTTCCCCAACCAGGTGCCCTTGAGAAGTTTTGGACTTCAGCTCCTATCACCCCCAACCAGCATGGCCAATGTTCAGGAATGCTAGAAGTTGTAGTCATCGTATTAATTGGTTGGTCCATGTGGCAGCTATAGCACATGCTCACCAATTGTTTATACACAAATGATATATAATCTTGCAATGTCCTCACTTGGGCTACCTCTTCCAGATTTTGTTATGGAATGAAGAATTACCCAATTCAGGGCTCTGTTAGAGTTAGCATGTTCATGACACATAATAAGGAATTCCATAAGTGAACTTATTTCAAGTCTCTGGAATTGTATTCCCAATACTTATTTATTTAATTATTATTACAGGTTTATTGGCACTAAAGACTTCATCCCATGTACCTATTTCCCTCAAATTATCCCCTACAGTGCTAAGCTGTTGTTGTTGCTAGCTAAATCACACCCTGGGCGGCAACACTCCTAAGATCCTTTGCATACTAGGAAATGGGTTTGAGGGGGGAAATGTACAAAATCATAAAAAATCAATGGATGACCTAGTCTGATTCAAATTTGGTATGCTTAAAGCTCTCCTTAATATCTATTACTGTGCCAATTTTGATGTCTTTATCTTTAAAGCTCATGCAGATGTAAGCATTTGTTTAATTTTCTTTAAACATATCAAATCCTGCTCCTGTGCCCCCAGTGGCCGCTCGGAAAACAACAAATGTTTCGCTCGAAAACTACTAGCAAAATACCTAGATTCTTTTCCCTTTATAGCACAATTAAAGCAGGATGCATGGGAGTACTTCACAGTCAAAGCGGATTATAAACTGGAAAACTTCAGAGTCCTTTGCATGCAGTTCGCAGTGATTGCACAGTATAACCCTGGTGTGATAAAGCTCATAATCTAAAACTTTTTTTAAAAGTGTTAATCTATGGGAAAGAATGTTGATGTGTACCTCAACTAATTTTTGCCTACCATTGTATTGAAGCAATTCCACTGGCTTCAGGAGAGAGTTGGCTGACAACTATTACCCAGAGGACCTTTTCTTCTGCTGCTCCCAGTTTGTGGAATGGCTTGCTGGGAGAGATTCGTCAACTTAACAGTCTTCCAGAATTTAAGAAAGCCATAAAGACTGTTCTCTTCCAGCAGGCCTACCCAGTTGAATTTTAAGATGCCTTTTTGAATGGTGTGCTGATTTTAATGATGCACTGGTTTTAAGTGTTTGAATTAGTTGTATGTATTTTATGGTGTTTTTATTTGTGTTGTACCCCACCTCGATCCAGAGGGAGAGGCAGGTAACAAATATTTTTTTAAAATTATTATTATTATTATTATTATTATTATTATTATTATTATTATTATTATTATTATTATTGCATGTGCAGTGAGAGGCAACAAATGGGTTTACTTGTTTTTAGGTGGAAACAATGAGCTACCCTCTCCATTTCCTATGGTGCTTCTCGCAATCAACAGAGCCTGCGGGGAAGAGGAAGGTGAAGTATTCATCGCAAAGAAAGCCGGCGTACATTGCTTTCATGATAGCAGCTGCACAGGAAACGGCAGGTCTGGGTGGGGCAGAGAACAGTGATGCGGTTTCTGTCCTTTCTGGATCACAATATGCACATTTAATGTCAGTGAGGTTCTCTCAGTGGCCAACCATGCACCCTCCCTTCTGAGCTGCCTGTTAGTACGTGTGCGCTATTATTCACCCATTCAATTAACTGCTAAGGAGACTGAAAACTATGTGCCCAGAGCGGGAAAATGAGCCCCTCTTCATTTGCTGGTTAATCAAAATCCAGTGGCCTTTGAAACTAGTTTGAAATAGCCATTAATTAGGAAGGATACCTAAATTTGGAATTCAAAGGCCATCATGCAAGCCAAATAAAAGAGCATGAAAGACACATGGACTGTACAGACCTTCGTGTTCCATTTACCCCAGAAAAACAATGAAGCAGCATCTGACCTGGAAACGAACTTGACAATACTCACAGGTGCAGAGATGTCTGTAGCAATTATCTGTGAATACACGGACTGACTTTCAACATTACCCGTCAGACTTTGTTTTTCAAATGATAGAAGCTTATAAAAGGTACCGTTGACAATGAGTGTCACTGCTGGCTGGGCCTTGATTAGCGGATTTGATTGGAAGAAGTAAGTTGAATATTACTATAAAATGAATCCCTGAGTGAAACAGCACTGAGACGCTGTGTATGAAAGAGTCAACTTATGAGGCCCCAGGTTGAGGCAGGAAATAAATATCAAAGTCACCTTCTAGTTTCAAAAGTCCATTTGAAAGTGAGGAGGGGGAGGTGTGGTGAGAAGATCCAGGGACTGGGAACAAAGGAATTTAGGAGCTCAAGACAGGAGCTCCAGATTAGCAGAAAAGCCAAGGACTCTTCAGAATACAGTTCGTGGGAAACATGCAATTATATGGGCAAAACGTTCATGAACAACTCAAACTATTTAAACTGGACTTGTTCCAAGGCCAGTATTGGCCTTGTGTACATACCATGAGTTAACAATACCTGTCTGTCCAAGAACAGATGGTAAGCAATTATATTCCAAGGACTAGCTTATATCATGAGCTATAGCCTATGTATAAGAGTATTCCTTGAGGTGTTGCCACTGCATGTGGTCTAGGCAGAAGTCCAGATCCTAAAAGAGAAGCAGCAGAATAATTGTGCAACAGAACTTAAGCAACCCTGGAATGCCAAAGTTTTACTGAAAATCAGAATCCATCCACATCAATCTCCAAAACACACACACACACACACACACACACACACACACACACACACACACAAATATTGTGATCAGTGGGTTCTGAGATCTGTATTATTGAGCCACACAAGGCTCAGTCTGCAGGATCTGCAATACAGTTCAATACAGGATTAATACTACAAGATGCATACCCAGCTGTTTCAACCATTCCTCATAGGATTTGGTTTCCAGACCTGTCACCATCCCGGTTGCCATCCTCTGGACCCACTCCAGTTTGTCAATGGCCACAGCTAGACCTAAGGTTTATCCTGGGATCATCCAGGGTTCACCCCTGCCTGAGCACTGGATCCCCTGTGTGTCACCTAGATGAACAGGTTTGACCCCTGGACGATCCAGGGATAAACCTTAGGTCTAGCTATGGCCAATGTCTTCCTTAAAAGGTGGCATCCAGAACAGGAGACAGTACTCCAGTTGGATCAAGGCCTCTCCAAACCAGATCTTAATTAATGGGATTGGGCAGGTCCATACTGGTGTAGATGGTCCTTTCATTGCATTTTATGAATCTGAGTCCAACTCTCCACTGGACTCTTTGGAGTACTGCTATTTCAGAATTAAAGAGGGAAAGTGGGCATTGAGAGTTCCATTGGAGAGCAAGTTTCTCAGCAGGGTTTCAAGGGCAACTCTTGGATATATCCAAACTAAATTGCAAAGAAGAAGAAGAAGAAGAAGAAGAAGAAGAAGAAGACGCCCCTGAATTGTAAGAGTAATTCTTGCAGTTACATTTTATACTACTGACAGCAATGAAATTAACACAGGTCCTACAGACACACCTTGTTTTTAAGCAAAGCAATTTATCAGGTGTACCATTTAATTCTTCATAACATTCTTCACTCAGCGTGTTAATCCAGTGCTACTGAAGAATCATCCAATGTGGTCTGAAAACTGTGAGTGGGTGAGGAAATCTCCCTTTGCCCCACTAAATGGAGCTAATATATTTAGGATGGAGCTCTATGTGAAAGAAAACCCATGGGACTCTGATACTGCCTATTTCAAGAAAACGCTTAAAGGAGTCCTGCTAATGATGCTTGTCATGTTGCTTTGCAGTTCTCATCTTCCACAGTAGTCATACCTATACAAAATATAGTGCTTTATGGGTTGGCCACTTACACATTGCCATAAATAAATGAAGGGCAAATGAGATCAAAGTTTGCATAAAATTCACTTACTCTAATTTTTATATATGATGCAAATTTAAAAATAATTATTATAAGTTAAATAGAAATATGATGCACCTGACCATCAGGTGTGATCACGTGACATGTATGGCTGATCAGTCCTCTGCCCAGGTGTGAAATGTTAAAGGGACCTGTCGCTATCCCTTCTTATGGGTCTTTATCATTGTATCAGGCTTGAATTGGACAGACCTCCAAACAGAGGACTGTCCTCTTACCAGCCCTTCAAGTAGAGGATTGTCCACTCTAAAGTAGGACACATGGCCACCCTTGTTCCCTGATGCTCTGTCACCAGACTAGGGATGCTCTATGTGATCCACAAACCACCTAGAGTTGACTATGGTCTATACAGTAATGCCAGCATAACTAAATAAGAATATACAATCTATATTACAGATTTAAATTGCTTGGAGAGTGGTGGGAAGCAGAGGAGAAATGAACCTTTGGTGCACTTAGTAAAAACATACATGCTAAAAATCTATTTAGTTCATTATTAGGAGGATGTCTTTTGACTCTTCTATATTCCTGTCAAATGTGGAGATTAGCAGAGGCGGATTTTGTCATTCCTTTTAATGCAGAACAAATGTTGGGGCATTGTTGTGAGGCTGCTTTTCATCGTCTTTCCGTTTAAAAAGCTTTTGCGAAGGAATAAAATAAAAGCGAGCATGGCAAAGAAGACACAAAAGGAAGATATCAATCAGGAGAACCAGCTGACTGTTCTCTAGGCAGTTTCCAAGCAACTTTAATGGAAGGCCAGCAAGAAGCAAGACAAAAGGAGGTGGGAGCAAGACATTATTTTCTACAATAAAATGACCGTGAATGACGCCAGTTACGGGGAAATAGAGTGGCCAGCATGAGCACTTACGTACGTATTTCTGAGAATACATATGGAAATTCAGCATAAAGAGGACTATCAAATTTGAGTGTGAATGTTAATTCCAGCAACTGTTCAATGAAAGAGGTTTTTAATAAATGCAAGTCAATGATTTAGAAGCATTATAATCAGTGGGACCCCAAGAGCTGGATTGTAGGCTGCAGGTCCAGGTACCTGCAACCTGGGAGGGTCCCCGACCAACCCCTTGTGATAAGTGGCACTGTGGGCAGCTGTGGTGATGACTCCTCCTCCTTCTACTGATCCACGGCCAAAGGGAAGTATGACCTGCTTCAAAGTTAACTTATTTCAGACATCATTTCCCTCTCTCTCTCTCTCTCTCTCTCTTTCTAATCCCTCCCTCCCTCCTTTCTTCCATGGAGCTCAAGACAATATATATGGCATTCTCAGGCAATGCCCCATTCAAAAACTGTGAACAAAAGGAACCACCGTAGAAACAAAATAAACCCAATGAATTAAATCATCATTCAAAAATTATACACACTTGTTTTTACTAGAATAACTATTTACAATCCAATAATAATACAAATCTACAACAACTATCACATCAGTGTAGCATTTCAGTACATATCAATAGCATTCAATTGTACTTAACAATCATTTCAAACCACTGATATCAAAGTGATATCTACCACTCAGACTCAAGTTCTCAAGAAAGAAGAAAATTTCAGACTGGAATTTAGACCCTGTGGGGCCACTGTATTTAGCCACTGTGTTGGGAACATACAGTTCCCAATACAGTTCTCACTGTATTGGGAACTTGAGTCTGAGTGGTAGATATCACTTTAAGAACAGAAGTTTCAGTTGGGAGATCTATGCTGTGGTTCATTATTTAATCGACTGAGCAGACACTGCTGTCTGCCAGCTGAGAAACGGAAAACAATGTGACGAAGAGAAATATGGTTTACTGATTTTGGTATGTATGTAAGGTCTTAATTTTGTGTTGACTTCCTGGAATGTTAAAGAAGTATAATGTTGTGCAATGGCACAGACATTTGCCTGTTTAGGAAAAATATAGCTAATTAACTTTCTGTATACTGTGTAGATATAATACCGGAAGATGGTCTCACCTTGAAAAACTTAATAAAGCGAGATTGTGTGAGCTTTCCACTGCCTGTTGGCGGTAAGTTGCTTGAATAAAGCAATTCGCGGTGTTCTTATCTTGTGAACCAGCCAAAAGAATAAGAAGTAAATGAGAGTTGTTACTGTGGAGTAACTCTAATCAAATGTGTTTACTTTGGAATTGTTATTTTTTACAGAGTACTTAGACCGACGTTTTTGAAGAAGATACTTCGAAACAAGGAATAACATGAACCTTGTTGACTGAATTTGGTCTTAATATACTGTTGATGTGATTAGATGAAAGTGTTTGATGTCTATGGGTCAGAATTTTTGCAATGATTGTTTAAATTTGGTTTGAAATTATTGTTAAGTACAATTGAATGCTATTGATATGTACTGAAATGCTACACTGATGTGATAGTTGATTGTTGTAGATTTGTATTATTATTGGATTGTAAATAGTTATTCTAGTAAAAACAAGTGTGTATAATTTTTGAATGACGATTTAATTCATTGGGTTTATTTTGTTTCTATGGTGGTCGCCTTTTGGGTTCCTTTTGTTCACATTTTCACCACCACTGCCTCCCTTACTATAGCCATTCAAAAACTGAGCAGACCCAGAACTGCTTAGCTTCAGCAAACTAGCTGCATCATGACCACACCTTCTCAATATGACTTTGAATCTGGGAACAAAGGAGACAAGATGGCTGAATTTATTTAGTTTTAGTTTTTACAAAGGGCATTGTCTTTTGTGAATTAGAAATGCAAGCACATGCATTTAAGTGATGGTATCAGTAGAGGTGCCACCTCGGTTGAATGTTGGTGACAAGGAAAGAACAGATTATACGATGTCAGAAATATTGTGTGGTATTCAATAGTAGCTTTCTGCTAGTGGAAACGCTTCCACTCACAACAGGTGGGGCTCCCAATTTTCATCAATTCTCCCTATCTTTTGCAGCTCCCCACACCATATTCCACACAGTACCATAGGTTCCCCGGCTCTCAGGAGCAGCTTTTCAAGGGGGCACAAGGGCTGAAGTGGAATAGGTGATGGGGGTGAGGGAGAAGGTTGTTCCATCTTGGGCGAGCAGAATTGCTTTCTGTTAGAGCAAAGCCACAATTGAATATAACCCATTATCTGTACAGAAGAGATCATGACCTAAAGAAAACTACCATAGTATTAAAGGCATTAGTTAGAATAATTGCCACAGACAATAATCCTTCATAACTTTCAAGGCCAATCCACACTACAAACACCCCTGTTTTATACTAGTATAAAAATTGTCCAGATTGAAACTTGGCAACCATAGCTGTACATTAGTAAGTGTGGAGGACAGGGAACTATCGTAAGAAACAACCTTGACATTCAGGCTTCCAGTTCTATTGACTTCACTGAATAAAACTGGATCTCACATTGAGGCATTGTGTGTGTGTGTGTGTGAGTGTTCGTGTGAGAAAAAGCTTGTTTTTTAAACAGATGTTCTGTTTTTCTTCTCACATCGGGTGCATAACCCTATATTTCCTTTTCAACTACAGTTAAGAAGAGATTCAAATCCAGAACAGGTTGGCGTTCTGTAGCTGCTGCAGTTAAAAATATCTAACTCTAATCAGTCAGGAAATGTTGATTATGGCGTATTTCCTCTATTTAAATGTTAGATTCAGCCAAGGATTAAGTGAGACCCAGAAGCTGGCTGGGTTTTTCCTACACTGATCACCTGCTGCATTCTGAGGAAGTCTTGTAAATGGGATCATATTGGGAAGACAAGAACTCCAGACCAGCCAAGAAAGTGACTTCAGGCTCCTAACAGCAAAAGAGTGCTTAGTGGAACCACAGCTGGACATGTTATAGAATGAAAACTAAACCTGTAGCCACACACTGACCTTGGCAAGTGATACTGTCTAAGCCCATCATCTGTTTTAGATTTGCTTTCTTCTCCCTTGGGAAATATCTGTGTGTAAGAGTAATGAGTGTAAAGATCTACTGTACCATGCTTTATAGTAGAGATGTACATCAGATTTGGATGAAGCCGGAAACCTGAGTAGGCTTGGAGCCATTTCCTCCCCCAGTTCTGGTGCTTCTTGAGTAGGGTGACCATATGAAAAGGAGGACAGGGCTCCTGTTGTATTGAGAAGGGAATTTCAGCAGGTGTCATTTCCTTTTTATCACAGCAGTTAAAGCTGCAGGTGCCCTGCCCTCTTTTAAATCTGGTCACTCTAGTATAGCTCCTGCACTTTAACTGTTGTGATGAAGAGGGAATTTCCCCGGGTTCTACATATATACAAATGACACCTGCAGAAATTCCCTTTTCAATACAAAGATACAGGAGCCCTGTCCTCCTGTTCATATGGTCATATGGTCACCCTATTCTTGAGGCAAAGTGGGCTTCTCTTCAAAGCCACTACAACTGAAGCCAGATCCAAACCAGGCTTTGTTACTGCCTCATGTTTCAGAGACTTGTATGTTTCATGCAAACAGTGTATTTTTATTATTTATTTATTTATTTATTTATTTATTACATTTCTATACCGCCCAATAGCCGGAGCTCTCTGGGCGGTTCACAAAAATGAAATTGAAATGAAAAATTTTGTTTCATTTCTCTAAAGTGCTGAGTGGGGTGGGGGGGGGGGAGAGGGGAGGGAGAACAGTTGAATCACTGATGAGTGTACCTTCTAGTCCTAGGGCACATTTTGCCAGAAACTCCAAACTCTGTGTTTTGGGATAGGGATATATTTCTACTGAGGGCTCATCAGCCTTAGCTAGATGAAGGGTTATCCTGGGCTGATACCTGGGATTGTCCCTGTGTGTCCAGATGACGCACAGGGGATCCCAGGCTCAGCAGGGATCAACCCTCCCTTGCCCCGGGATAGTGGGCACCATTTTTGGCCCAGTTTTTCTCAAGGTCTTGGGCTGAGCCCGGGACCGCGAGTGTGTGGCCCTTTGAAGCGGCTTCTCCTGGCTGCACGCAATTACTTGCGCGTAGCCTCACGCACGGGGGGCAGAGTGGGGGGGAGCGGGGAAACCTTTTTATTTTTAAAAAACCTCACCTCCGTGCATGAGCGTTTGTGCGCATCCAGCCCTATTTTTAGAAAATGGCGGGCGCGACGGGTCTTTTTCTTAGCTTGTCGTGCCTCGCGTGTAAACGAGGGCGAGATCCCATGATAGTTGCATCGTGGGCTCTCCCCTTGTCAGTCCCGGATTTTCACGTAGGTCTAGCAAAGGCCATCTACACCAAGCAGGATATTCCACTATGAAAGTGGTATATAAAAGGCAGGAGCCACACTATTGCTTTATAGTGGTACTGAAGTGCACTGACAACTGTTGGGGCCCATGACACATCTACACCAAGCAGGATATAGCACTATGAAAGCAGTATGAAAGTGGTAAAAGGTATGTATCAATGGGCCCAAATAGTTGTCAGTGCACTTCAATACCGCTATAAAGCAGTAGTGTGGGTCCTGCCTCTTATATGCTGCTTTCATACCATAGTGTTATATCCTGCTTGATGTAGATCTGGCCTTGGTTTCAAGTTTAATTTGATTTTATTCTTTCTACTTTCTTTCTCTCAGACTTTCCCTTGTAAAATCTTCCTCTCTGAAATATCCTTTGGTTTCTCAGTCATTCTGCGTTTTTACCTCTGTGTGTCTTTGTGTAGAATTGGATAATGAATTTATTCTCCTAGTTAGGAAAAATAAATTAAGTAATTTGGATTTAGTTTCCACTATCCTGTGACTTTTCATGTGTGTGAGAGAGAGAAAGAGTGAGAGTGAGAGAAACAGGGATTATCCCTCTGCTTTTGTCTCTGGGCATGTCTAGATGGGGCAATATCCTGAGGATCGTCCCAGTGAATCCACATGACACACAGGGGATCCTGGGAGCAGGGAGGGATGATTTCTCCCTTTCCCCAGGATATCACCCAACACTTTAATCCTGTTTTTCCCCACAGTCTCAGGATATCATGAAACTGCAGGACATGTGGCTGGCCGTCGCAGTTTGTCCTGGCTCCTCGCGAGTAACCACGAGGAGCCAGGAACTGGGCACGGAGTTTGGAGCTCCTCAGGAACTCTGTGCCCATCGGGGGTGGGGTGGGGGGAATGGGAGTATATATATTTTTAAAAACCCATGTACCTTTGCGCAGGAGCGCTCCTGTGCTCATTTGCGATAAAAACAAAACAAAATGGTGGGCGCAATATCCTTCGTCCTCCTGGGACGTCGTGCACTGTGTGTAGGCAGAGGGGGAGGAGCCCACAATCACCATATCACGAGATCCTCTCCCCTCCCTCCCGGAAAGCCGGGAGGTCTAGACATGCCCTCTGTCTCTTAGGGTGCAAACCTATGTATGTTTAGACAGAAAACAGACCTAAAACTGTCTGGGGAATGCTGGGAGATGCAGGAGTATTTTTCTGACTAAACATGCATAGGATTGTGTCCTTATTATTCTTTCTCCCTATTGAGTTTGGAAAAGTGTTATGTTCCTTGTGGACCAATATCCCAAAGAGGATGTGCTTATCCCCCTATATTCCTTTTGGACCAGTGTTCTGAGAAAAAGTTTCAAAAGGATAGGTGCAGTGGGGATTGGAGGAAGAGAGGTTCTCTTCCTGTTCCTTACCCATATGGGTTTTTTGGTGTGTGTGTGTGTGTGTGTGTGTGTGTGTGTGTGAAAATAGCACATATCATAGAGGCATTCCTAGGCAAGAAACCTGCAAAGTTTCAGAAGGATGGGTGCAGGGGCTAAGGAGTTACGATGCTTTAAAACCAGTTTAAAGCTTTCCCACAATGAAGCATGTTGGCATTGGAAGAATGGCCATTTCATGATCCCATCTTTGTCCTGCCCTGTTGGATTGAACTGCCTGCCTAAGATATATAAAACAGAGATTATTTCAGGAGAAAAGCTATTGAATGAATAAATAATATATTATAAATAATACATGCTAATATAATGCAAAATTTACTGGATGAAATCTGGAATGAAAAGAGAGTAGAACCAAAATGGATTGGAGATTTAAAAAAATATATGTTTCCAAATTTATAATAGGGAAATAAGTCTGTTGGATTGAACTGCCTGCCTAAAACACACAAAACAGGGAATTTCAGGAGAAACTTTAATGAATAATAACACTATAGATTATAATTAATAAACAATTCACTCGTCTTTTGTCCCAGATCAGAGGTCTTTTCTTCTTAGAGAAAGTTTCTGCAGTGGTGGTGGTGAATCTCAGGCTCAGGGGCCAAATCTGGCCTTTCTGAGGCTCCAATACCTCTGGGGTTCCCAAGATGGCCACACCCCTTCCTATGGCCCCACCCCTTCCCCCAGGCCCTTTCCCCCCAAACACCAATCACTTGTTGTTTTCCCAGCTTTTGTGCAGTTTCCCCCCACCCCTACGGTGACCGTATTTTGGAAAGCAAAAAGGAGGACAACATGGCTGCCCCAAGGGTGTGTGCCCACCAACATGTTGCCCCCAAGGGGGCGTGCCCACCAACATGTCCACCCTACAGTCCTTTACTGGAAGGACTTTCCTAACATTTCCTTACATTTAACACTCTTTCCCTATCACCTTCCTCATATCCATACTCACATATTCAGCATACTGCTATCACTGAACAAATGAAGCAGTTGACAAGTACAGAAAAATCTAGTACAACAAACAAGCAACCAAACATTCAGAAAGTGTATAAACTACTATTCCCCTGCAAACATTAGCCATAGAACAAAATGGACTAAAAGCTAGCACCTCTTAGCTTGTTTCAACTTCAACCAGACATAACAGTCAAAAACAACCAAGAAAAACACACCTACCTCATTGACATAGTAATACCTACTGACAAAAATGTTGCAGAAAAGGAAGAGAACAAGAGAGAAAAATATACACCACTGCCTATGGAAGTTAAAGAACTATAGCATCAGTCACCAGCATAACATATATTTTTTTCTACAGAAACCCTTCAGAAATTAGGCCTACCAAAATACATGCACGCCAACATCCAGAAAGAAGTCATACTTAAAACATGTTCAATAGTCAATAAATTTCTGAATCAGTAAAACAGCTTGACTTGGCAAAGCCCATCACATTCATCAAGAAAAACCACCACAAGCAAGAAAAGATAGATAGATAGATAGATGATGATGATGATGATGATGATGGCAACCCTGTTAATTTTTTAAAAAGTTTTTTTTAAGAAGAATGAACAATTGTCAGCCATTGTTACAAAATATACGTTATGCCAATTATATCAAACAAATTGGAAAGGAAGGTCTATGGGTCTAAAATGCATTATTTAATAGGAACATCACCTCCAAATCATCCCCCCAACTCACAGAAAACTACAGCCCCCCCCACTACATACATGCTCATGCATCCATTCAAACAACCAGGCATCCCATTCAGACATCAATACACTCACACTGCCAGCACACTTGTGTGTGCGCGCATGCACACACACATACACTCAGGATCACAGACATCCATTCATTCAAATTTATATTTATTACATTATTACATTTATATACCACCCCATAGCCGAAGCTCTCTGGGTGGTTTACAAAAGTTAAAAACAGTGAACATTAAAAAGTATACAAAATTTAAAACTATCAAAAACATAAAAACAACAGTACATATGAGGAGCGGTATACTGTAACAGGGTACTGTAATATCCTTCTATTTCCATGACATATATAATCCAGCATTTGTGCAATATGATATATAAGAAACTGTTAGCCAATTGCCACACAGCATCTTTGAGAATGACATTTATCCCAATCATTGCAAAGAACAATGTGATGTGGCTGGGATGTGCTCTTAGGTTGTTGTTGTTTTTCAATTATACTTAAGAAGGCTCAACATGGGTTGGGTTGAATGTGTATAGTTTACTGATATCTTTTTACCAAGCTCCTCAGTTGTTAAACTGATATCTTCAGTCTTGGTGGATCTACTGCAGGTCCACAGTTAGCAGCATCTACCTGATTATAGTCCTCTGTTAAATCTGATGAAGGTGAAAGGGCTTCAGAGAAACAGCTCTGCTCCATTCCATCAATGTATAGGTAATGATGAAGATTAACTTTCTTCTTGTACAGCTTTATGTATCTCTCCTTGAACTCTATAGAAGTCGAACACCCCATTCACCCATTCTCTCTCTCTCTCTCTCTCTCTCTCTCTCTCCCCCCCCCTCTCTCTCTCTCACACACACACATCCTCAGTCTTACCTCCTATTTGCTGCTGCTTCTCCTCCTCCTCCTTTCTTCTCCTTGCTTCTTGCTACCTCCTCCTCCTCCTCCTCTTCCTCTTCCTCCTCCTCCTCCTCCTCACTCCTCCTCCTCCTCTTCTGATGATCGCACCAGCCCAGAGGAGGATTAAATTACGCTGGGGGGGGAGCTGGAGGATGGAACATGTCCTCTGCCCTCCCCCCATGGGCCTGGGTGGGCGCAATCGTGCCCACCCAGCTGAAGCCTGGGAGGCTCTGGGTAGGGCTGCTGCACGGTGCAAGCGTTCCCGGAAGTCTGAGAACACGTGTGCCATGCAGCCTCCCTCCCAGAGTCACTGTAGGCTTTGGCTAGGTGGGCGCAATCGTGCTGCCCAGCTGAAGCCTAGAGCAGCTCTGGGAGGGCGGATGCACAGCGGATGCATTCCCGGACGTCCGAGAAAGTGTGTGCCCCCACCACATTGCTGTAGGCTTCAGCTGGGCGGGCACAATCGGCCCGCCCAGCTGAAGCCTAGAGCGGCTCTGGGAGGGTTGCTGCATGGACAAAACCAGGAAAATGGGGATTTCCCCCCGGACCAGGTTTCCGGCCATGTCCGGGCAAAGCCAGACATATGGTCACCCTACCCACCCCACCCCCATCCTAAACCATTGAAATGCCAATCCTCAGGCTTAGCTACTGTGGCTTTGAGCTATGAAATGCTAGTAATGTGTTTGGTTTAGGTCCTGCCCCTTTTGCCTTAGGCTTCGCCCACCACTGGAATGCAGACCCTGAGAGCATCTCTGAAATTGAATTTGGGCCACCCCAAAATACCTTGCATTAAAACAGGAACAGCTCATAACAATATTTTATCAATAGGAAAATCCATTTTCCCCAGCTACAGTGAGGACTCCAGCTAGGCTCAGTGAGCACAGGGAAGCCCAAAGGGAGTGGCAGATGATGTCATTGTTGCTACTAATCAAAAAGTCCTGGCATTTTGCCCATGTGAGCCCTGGATTCATCACATCACCGGTCTATTGTAAGTATGGCTATGTCTACATCTGACCCCTAGCCAATATTACTGTATAAACTGACTGCTTTGTAAGGGATGCACATGTGGCCACTATTTTGGCACTGCAATCCTCTTCACCTTGTTTTGAGCCCTTGCCATCAGCTGTATATCCACACACACAGAAAAGGAATGGGTTGTACCATTGGTGCCCTTTCATTAGGGTAGTCATGTGATCTTACTTTACAGAGGACAGTCCTCTATTGAAGGTGTCCTCTAGCTGAAGAGTTGTGCAGGCAAAGTGTATAGTAGAAAGATAAAGAACTGCAAGAAGAGAGAGCAAGAGGCTTTAAATTGTCCATCAATGGCAATCAGACTGAGCAGGCACACAGATCATCTGCTCACATATGTCAGATTTATTGTGTCTTAGCAAATTGCCATTATGCACAAAAACAAAATAAAGCACTATACAATTTAAAACTCCACCAACAAACCATTCAGAGTTGAATAGTTTTCATGGCACGTATTTGTAGAGCATTGACAAGGAATTTAGAAGTTCTAAAAGATACATACTTCTCAGCATCAGACATAGGAAACAAGCCTTAACAATGGCCTTCCCTTGAACGATCTTAACAACGGATGAATGCATTTGGTTCTGAGATCATTATACACAGAGCATTCTAGCAGTACATGAATAGTATCTTCAATTGATACTGAATTGCAACTGCATACTCTATCCTTCTTAGGAACCCCCTTGTGCCGACCCACCCAGTCTGCCAATGGAAGAGCATTTAATCTTGCCCGAGTGAAGGCTACCCTCATTTTAATATTTGGTAGATCTATGAGGTATTTTGGAAAAAGATAAATACAAGGGAATATAGGAGACATAGAAACTATTACATTGGCAAGTCTTGATCTCAGCCACTTGAGACTGCGTCTCAGTATCCTTAAGCCTTTGGAGCACTAACACTTTAGCTCTATTAACACTTTAGTTAAGAGAAAAGAGATAGAGGATCCCAAATTCATGGCAACCAGCTGCATTTTATGCTTCCATGCGTTTGAGCCCATCTCTTCCAAAACCATCAGAAGAAATTCTAATACCTGCTTAAAAATGATTTTTAACCAAAAAAGCAGGGCTAGTCTGAGAGCTTCAGCTTTGATCATCTGGTCACAGTCTTCCCTCACTATGCTGAGATGGGTTGTATTTCAATTTAAATGACAGTAATTATTTCCACATTTGTATCTATACATAAAATTAGCACATATATTTTTATGCAAATATGTACCATTTTTGTCCTCTTTTTTGGCAATGCATAAGTGGCCATGCTAAGCCACCTGAACTTGGCTGCTGGTGGCCCCACTCACTCCTGTTCCCGGTTACATGCAGGCTGGCAAGCATCTTCCCTGGACCTCTCGCTTTCATCTCCATAAGTGAGACCAGAAACACCTGCATTGAAGACATGAAGGAAAAAGATACTGGGCCGAAAACAGCCATGTCTGCAGCTACCATTGCTTCTCAATATACATCACCGGACTCCTCATATTCAGCCTTTCCTTTTTCTCTCTCTCATAATTTGTTGTTATTCAAAACTTGTAAAAAAATATCTCAGAAACAATGTTTTTGGGGAAAACATCCAAAAATAAAACTATTTAATTCAATACTTCTAAGGCAATTTCTCTCTCTCTCTTTTTAAGACTGCTGCATAGCCTAACTGCATGATTTAACATTTGTAAATTTCACATTCCTTTTCCAAGCTGGAGACTAAATGGGTCTATTATCATTTCCAAACCAGATGTTTTAGTTTACTGAGCCTGTTTGATCCCTGCACCTGTCTCAGGCCAGCAGTTGCTGGATTAGCATAAGGGGTTGATTTTTTATTTTTTTATTTTTTTTTAAATGGACAACTGTTACCGAACAAGCGAGTGGTGTGAAAATGAGGAGACTTTTGGTATAAAGGGTTGCCTGTTTGTGACAGTACACATCATTTATAGTGCAAAACAGGCGTGCAACATTAACCCTGTATGCCCATGAGCTGGAATATACATTACAAAGTGACAATTACAGGAACTGCCAATGAATGGAAGAAAAAGTGGAATGGGAAGAGGAGACATATTACCCACATCCATCTGTGAGACAGCCGTGCAGTTACTCGGTATTATATATTCTTTCTGGTGGATTAGGATGATTATAAAAGGAAGAAGTGGCTCCCTGCCCCTGTAGAGAATTTCATCATGTATCTTAAAGGGAAGCAATAGATTTTCGCTAACAGTCCATAATTATGGTCTATGTAAAGCATAGTTTTCACTGTACCACTGTACTTTCCCCCCTTAACTGTAATTAAACTTACTGGACCTTCTCTTAGTTTCCTCTGAACCAATTCTGCCTCAGCCACATAGAGCCCATACAGACAACCAAAATTATCACCTCAGCATAGCTTATTTTCCTACATCATTCTCCAAAGTGGTAGCAACATTTTACATCAGGTGAAGATGTTTGGTATAATGTGTGGTCACCTGTAATCACACATATCCTAGTGTCAGTTCCAGTTGGGCCAGAATTTGGTAGCATCCCTAGTAATATTTTCTTTCTTAGGTTTACTCTTGCTCCCTGCATGAACTTCTGGAAAAAAAGGCCTGTGCTTGATATATAGATGTGTGCTTAAGACAAAGCCACGAATGTTTCACACATAGTTTCACACAGTGCATAGTTAAACTATGGAATTCACTACCACAAGATGTGGTGGTGGCCACCAATTTGGATGGCTTTAAAAGGGGGTTGGATAAATTTGTGGAGGAGAAGGCTATCAATGACTACTAGTGCTGATGGCTAAGTGCAACCTCCGGTATCAGAGGCATACAGTAGTTGTTGCGGAACATGGGTGGGACGGTGATGTTGCACCTTGTGGTTCCCTAGTTGACAGCTGGTTGGCCACTGTATGAACAGAGTGCTGGACTAGATGGGCTCTATGGCTCTTCTTATGTTTTTAATGTTTTCACATTTTATTCAAACCAGAGAAAGAAAATCGGAATGTAAACTGATGTGATTAATCTGAGAAATTACTGGTCTAGAAATTATGTGGATATACTACATTTTTAAAGCTTTGCTGTAGTCATTAAGAGATACCAATAGCTAAAAGGAGAAAAAAATCACCTGGTTTCTCTTCTTGGACTAGTTAACTTGCTTTCCTTTTCTTTTTCAAGCATTGAAAAATGTGGTGATTTTTGTCGCTTTGCTACTAACTCATAAAGCACAGGCCAGGGAAGACATACAAGAAGCATCATTTTCTTTGTACAGCCAGGTTTAAATTTGCCACATCTCCAATATATGTTTCAAATCCTTGGGTATGTATAGAATCATCTTGTACGTGATAAAGCACAATTAACACCTGGGGGATTGAGACCTTTCAAGTCATTTTGCTCCTTCAGCTTAAACTCCCTCTAATCCTTCAGTCAAAGGGGACGGTGGGAAAAGAGCAAATAAACAGGCTAAAACAAAAACGTTAGTTCCAGGAAGAAGCTCACTCAAAGTGAAGGCAAGCTATTTAATGCACAGGGATTCACTCGCGTTTGCTGCTTAAGCTTTTCCAGAATCTGAGGCATTCCCGGCTTCAATTACATTCTCTCCCCAGTGTGCTTAATTGCAAGGAAATGTGGAAAGACATCTCTTTTCTATATTCTTACTTACTAACATGTAGGATTATTGAAGGAATTTACTGTGAAATAGTTTGGTTGGTAACTGGGGGCTAGTCAAATATTACTTTCAAAGGTGTACACCTAAAGGCTGCCCAGTTACCTGAGAGCAAGACCCACTTGGATCAATGGGATTAACTTCGGAGTAAACATGTTTAGGCTTGGAAGGTCTACAGGTTTTTTGTTTTAAGTTTAAGCATAAAAATGTGAGCTGCGATTGTAGCAAGCAGAAGTTTGAAAGCGTCCACATCATAGAAGTACACTCCGTCCTGCGAATTTGAACCCACTCAGTAGCAAACCCAGGTTTATGGCTGAATAACATGTAAAACAGTACTAGGATCAATTTTCTCTTTTCTACCCCTTCTCACCCCAGCACCCCATTTCATGTTTCACACTTCAGTCATTGGAGCCAACTCAATTTGTTTGATCAAATACATTTTGTGCCCTATAGATCTTTGTGCCCCCAAAACTTGGCCACATGCTGACCCACTCCCATTTACACTCTGCTTCTGGCACATTAAATCTGAGATTAAATGGGCTAATTTGGTATTTGGTATAAAACCTTTCATTTTTTTTTAATACAAGGTTATACTTTTAGATTATTTCTGGCGCAACACTTATGGCTTGGATTGCTTTGGAACATTTTTGTTTCACTGGCAATACCAGTTTGAAGAACAGGATGTGTTGTCTCTGCAAATGCTATCTGTTGTGTGTTTTTAAAATGTTTTTAAATTTTTCATGTTCTTTTAAATGTTTTAATCTTTGTAAACCATCCAGAGAGCTTCAGCTATGGGGTGGTATTGAAATGTAATAAATAACAATAACAATGTGGATCCCATTGCAAAATTCTTGGCCACAGATTTATTCCCCACCACACCAGATAGCTTGGTTTGCTTGTGCAAGTCAAGTGGCAACTGGCTGTGCATGATGAAACACTTAGTAGGCCAGTTGGCTGGAACATCCTGCCACTTCCTGGAAGCTGCCCAAGGGTGCAGGGTGCTGACACCAGGCCTGGTTGTATCAGCTTGTGAGGGACAAGAAAGGGAACTGGGGCTGGCAGAGATATAAAGACTAAACCCAGCAGCTTTAGCCAAGTGGGAAACCACAAAACAAGCAAACATGCAAATAAAACAGCTACCACAGCAGCAGGGATCTAATCCTGTGGGGGGGGCAAGAACACAATTTACTGGTTATGGAGACAAAGGAGGAATACAGGTAGCTGTGCACTAAGTCATAACTTATTATGATGTGTGGTATACTTGAGCAGGTTAGTAGGTCATTTCTAAGATGAGAATTTCCCCTGATCAGCAGTTTACTGAGTTGTAATCAACCATGATGGTATACAATCATGTGAGGAGTTAGATATCTCTCCAGTATCCACCCATGTGGTGAGGAAATATTTACCACATGCATCTGCATCTAGCAGGGTTTTTTTAAAAGCAAATTTTCCAACTGCACAAATGCCCTGTCAGACCCCAGCCAAACACATTATTTCTCTTTTACGACTGGACAGATGATCACCAACACTACTAGGACCTTAAACTTAAAGACAGATTGACAGGGCCATACAGATTTCCAGGAAGGACGACAGACTTAGGCCTTAGCTAGACCTAAGGTTTATCCCGGGATCATCCTGGGGTCGTCCCTACCTGATCCTGGGATCCCCTGTGTGTCATTTACATGAACAGGGACGACCCCGGGTCGATCCCAGGATAAACCTTAGGTCTAGCTAAGGCCCAAGAGAAGTACATCATTGGTTGCCACCTACAGCCCCCAATTGAAACCTCTACGACGGATCATCAATGAACTACAACTCATCATCAGCACATACACTTCTCTCTCACAAGCCTTGGAAGGCAGACCAGTCCTGGCCTACAGACAACCTCCCAACCTGAAGAGGATGCTAACCAGCAACAGTACACAGGTCAGAGACACAGACAGAGGGACCAGACCATGCAATAGATCCAAGTACCAACTCTGCCCCCACATTTATTCAGGCAACACTGTCACAGGACCCAATAACATCAGTCACACCATCAAGGTGCTCTTTCCCCTGCAACCCTATATAATTTGAGTTACATACCATCCCTGACTTTGTCTATTCTTACTTTCTTAATAAACACATACACATAACACATGTCTTATTTTTTCACCACTTTTTTTTCAGCTGCACATTATCAGATTTCCAACTGCACATTTCCCCCCAACGACACATTTTGTGTCCAACTGCACACTAAAAGAAAACATGGCATCTAGTCAGGTGAAAGCGGAGGTAGTAAAACTCTTTTTAATACATAGACATATTTTTAATACATAGACATAGATACTAGAGTTGTCCAGCTCACCACATCATTCTGTGACCACTCCAATGTTTTAACATTTGGTAAACAACTGACAGTAGTCATCCCAGGTGTCTGAGGCAGCAGGGGAAAGGAAGGATGTTACAGCCATTTTACGGAGGCCTTAGGCTTTACAATTATTAATGGAAATTATTTCCCCATTAACCTAGATGATGGGAAAAGGAAATTTAACATTTTAAAAATGTGAATATATGAGAGTTTTATTTGACCTGAAATAAATATAAATTAGGTATTTAGTTCTTGATCCTGTCAGTTTAAGAGCATTTGAATCTGTTTCCCTTGAAGATGAACTAACTGTCAATTTTTTATTTCGTTTATTTGTTATATTTCTACACTGCCGAATAGCTAAAACTCTCTGGATGGTCACAAATGAACAAACATCTCAATTTCCCCTTATTTTGAGGGATACCAAGTTGTTTCATTTTTACAATTGTTCTGCTTCCTGTATTGCCTGTCTACTCATACATCTTTAGGTCTTCAATCTTTAGGCCCCTCAATCTCTCACCACTTCCATAACAGCTGAGCTTCTGTCAAGCGTTGGGAGATGTCCCTCACAGGGACGGAGACTAGGCAAAGGTATGCATTGCTGACAGCCACATAATCTTGTTTGCATGAGCTAAATTTGCCATTATGAAGAGGTCTATTCCCTCCCTCCTCATATACTGTTCATGAAATACTGAAGAATTTGTGTGTTCCACTGGGGCCTAAACTATACTGCACTCAGAGGAAGTTTCCCATTGGTTCCAGTGGAAATTCCAGTTTCTGTTGAAGGATTTTCCTCAGGACCACAGCAGAGGAGGAAAGGGTTATGTTCCCTCTCAGTGTTTGATTTAGTATTCAAAAAACAAAACAAAACTGTTTGTTAAATGCAAAGACACCTACATTTAATGTCACATATAGTTTGGCTCTGAGAGAAGCAATTGCGGAAAAGAGCAACAAAGAATATGCCAGCACTCCATATCAAGTGGTAGGTCTGACTGGCATGGCACATGTACAAAGGTTGGAGAATTTTACGACAGCTATAAATTCAACAGACTATCCAGAATAATCTATTGTACAGAATGCATTTCTAATACATTTCTAATGAATTTCTAATACTGGAGTACTACTCAGCCCAAACCATCACCATATACAAAAAAGATAATCTTAGACATGGCTCAGGAGTGAATAGGGCATCCTCAATAAAAGAGGCCAAAAGAGGGGTTGATGATTTGCATAAAATTTGCATACACTAATTTCTATGTAAATTGTATACGTGTATGTAAAATATACATTAAATAATGTATATGCAAAATTTGAATTATAATTTATATAGAAATATATAGGATGGAAGACTGTTAATCAGGTGACTTGAGTGCCACGCTCAATCTACTGTCCAGGTGCTGTTGATGGGCTACTTCAAGGCCCATCTCTTCCTTCTGGTGGTTCTTTATCTTTAAACCAGGCTCAACAGCTCTTTCAATAGAAGGACAGTCAAATAGAGGACTGTCCTCTGTAAAAGAGGGCACAAGTCCACATTGAAACCCTGCCTTTCCCAACTGCTGTGCCAAGTGAGCATCCCTGATTGCTGGTTCTGGGGCAGGCCTTCTTCCAGCAGATGGCTTTATGACACTACATGCCATGCGCAGAAGCCTGTTGCTGTGCATAGATTCCTGTTGCTTGACTGGGTGCATACACGTGGGGTTATGATGGGTGGGGTATAGAAAAGAATTCAGGTGGAGATTTCTTGAAAATGATCACATTTGTGCAATACTTTTGATTCCTATGGGGCATTTCACACATTTTATCTCAAATATCTTGAACAGTCCCCTAAGGCAGTTGTGAGCAGAAAGTAACTTGTGGTTGACTGGGGACCACTGATCAATTTTCTGGAGGGTTCTCTAGTTCATGCTGTTGCCTGGATTCTTGCAAATGAAAAAGCCCTCAGTGGATCTTGGTCTGACACTGTTTAGGATCAATTACTCATCCCTGTTTCTATTCTCCCTCAAGTAGAAAAGCAGATGGGGGCGGGATTTAAGCTGACAAATGGCTGGCAAAGAAAAGTTTAAACAGTCCCTCCCTGCTACCAGCCCTCTGCTGTGCCTGAAACCACCTGCAACTGCCTTGCACACACATCCTCGCCACCATATCCCTTGGGAGAAACCATCAGCAGTGCCATTAGGGCAGGTCTTTGGGGCAGAGCTCCAGGGCCCCACTCAGGGGGATGAGCAGGAGGGCCCCCAAATGCAGCAGTGCTGACTTCCCACATTTTGAAGTACATGAATTACACATTCATCCGGTTTGCACGATCACGATGGCTAATTACCTCCCTGGGCTGTAGCTTGTCATGGCTTGTTTGAGGGAGAAACAAACCTTAACGGACACAGATTATTTGTGGGTTGTTTCCCCCTCAAACAAGCCATAGGTTCTGACAAAATAAGCCATGCCGGTCAGGTAATTAGGCAAATGGCATCCAGCATGGGCCATGACTTAAACAAGCCACCAGTAAATACATTGTAATCTACTCTACATAGACCTTTGGGACAGAGCTCACAAAAACACTCATTCTGAGGCCTTAGCTAGACCTACCTGATAATCCAGGATGGAGGAGGGAAGATCTCACATTGCGATTAATGTGGCATCCCTCCTCCGTTTACATGTGAGGTGCGACGACCTCAGGAAGAGAGGCATCGCACCCGCCATTTTTTATTTTTAAAGGAAGAGGAGTGCATGAATGCTTGTGCGCTAAAGGTAGGTGCTTTTTTAAAAAAAATATTTCATTTCCCTGCTCCCCCCCACCCTACCCCCAATGGTTGCTGCGCCCTGTGTGCGGCTCCCAGCTCCACATGAGTAATCACGCAGAGCCGGGTCAAACTGTGGCAACGGGCCACATGTTCCACGGTCTCGGACTCCTGAGACCGTGGAAAAAGCAGGCCCAAAGGGGAAGGCTCCCTGATGCCAGGATCCCCTGTGCGTCATGGGACGATCCTGGGGTTCGCCCCATGATAAAGCTTGGTCTAGCTAAGGCCTGAGTGTCCCCAGAGTTCTGCTCAGAATGTTCCTGCTGGCAGAAAGGGAAGGGGTGATTTTCACCCATTTCTATTCCCACTCCAGCCACACAAGCATTTTCCAAAGAAAATGTATTTTAAAAATTGAATTAATTGCTGACAACATTCATCAGCCTTCATCAAAACAGTAATGAAAATAAAGAAAAGATTGAAACCACTTTAGCACTGGCTGACTAAGTTATAATAGAACTATTGCATACTCCCGAGGTCAATGTCTTTTCCCTTTTGCTAAATGCCAGTTTTGGAGAAATACCAAGGAGCCCTATATACTGAATTTGCTCTGAACAATGCTTCCATTAGTGGAAATATCATGGTTTCTAAAAGCTTCTTTTGCTGTAGCATTTAGCAGCTATGTTTAGCAGCTTTAGATCTTTCAAAGTGTGTGACTCCCCTGTCAAGCAAAAGTTGCCTTGAACTCAAAATGTCCCCTATAACAATAACAGAGGATGTGTATCTGTCGGGCCGTTGGTCAATCTATCCATCACTGCCGTAATGCCAAGATTGTGAAACCATACACCTGAAACTTGGTATGCATACAAAGGGGATCCTTGGGGTGTGCAGCTCAGTGTTATTTTGTTTTTAAAAGCATTAATTAATTTTAATTATTTTTTATGTGTCCATGAAGTCTGCAGTAATATCTTTAGGCAGGCACAATGTATCCAACTCTGACCATTGTGGAAGTTTGTTTGCAGCCTTCAGTGTATTAATTTATGGGCTATTCCAACCCATGCATGTGTGGTCCACACAGAAATGTGTACATATTTTTCAAATTACACACATTTTAACACATTTTTTTCAAATGTAGACACTATTTTGGCACACTTTTTGAAATGTATGCTTTTTTTTTTTTTGCAAGTGACTTTTCTGTTGAATAAAATATTTTTGTACACATTTCCCCAAAATATCTGCATTTTTTTCAGTGCACTGTACCAAATGTACACCTTTTTTTGGTATGTAACTCTTCCTTTTTTGCAAACATGAAAAAGTAAGGATTTCAATGTCTAACTTTGTTCTGTTCAGGTTCAGGTTCAGGAAGTGCAAATTTCATACATTGGCATTGAAATGTGAACTGAACGAATTTCTCAAACTTCCCTACTGCTGATGATGAGATTATCAACAGTGCCAACTCCAATAGTGCTGCTCATATGTTTGAATTAATACAGGGCATGTATTACCTTCCTTCCCAACAGGTGAACAGAAGCAGGTGTGCAGTGCACTGCGGAGCAAAAGTATCTCTAGATCATTCACTTTTTTCTGTTTGTTCTTTCCCACCTAAATTACCAGTCTTAAATACACAATTGAAGCACTGATGGGCTCTGTAATTAGTGTAATTTCTTTTTAATGTCAAGCGATTTATTTCATATAGGAACGAAAAATCCATTTTTTAAAAAATTAACAAAATGGACAAAAGGCAAGTAAATTAAGTTCATTTGCTGTGCTGAAGAGCTCTGGTTGTTATGATGTTCTTAGGTTTCTTTTCTCCTTTGTAACAACACAAGGTATATGTTTTTGACAAAAGCATTTCCAGCAGAATATGGAGTGATTCAGAGCCAAGGTAAAGGGGTCTTATGTCAGAGAGAGCTTTATTAGTAGCTAGATCTCTACAGTCATGGTTTAATTAATTCTTTCCATTGAGAAAGGGACTCTATTCATGTTTTGGTGTATTGATAGCAAGAACTCCAATTGGAGGTATTCAGCATGTTGTATGAGAAACCGCAGAATGAGATTCATTCAGCTCTTTGTGAAAAGAACCACAATTCCTTGAAGATAGAAGAGCCATGAACCTGATCTGTCCTTGTGTACGTTATCAAATTCAGCTGATCTGCATATTCAACACTCATACAATTGGAGGGTGTCATTCTATAGTTTAATCACTAGATGGCACTGGACTTAGAATCACAGAATTTTAGAAGTGGCAGGTTTCTTGGAGGTCATCTAGTCTAACCCCTGTTCAGTGAAAGAAACTTGCAACAACAACAACAACAACAACAGCAACAACACACTTAGCTGCTTCTTGATCGAGACAAGAGTTTCCTGTTGCTGTTCTGTTCTTGTTTAAGAGGGACAATACAGTTCTCTCTAGCTTCCTCACTGGCATGTACACCATGTATACATTTTTGGTGTCATAAGAAGAAGAGTCCAGTGCAGAAGACAGCCAGAGGAATTGGAGCAAAACACACACACCATGTTCTTAGACAGAGGTCAGCAATACAGCACCTGTAAGTGCAGTGATGTCCGCAAAGACCTCTTTCTCACCTGGACAGCTGGGCGTCAGAAGTAGTGACCAAGCGAGTGGGTGGGCAAATGGCTGGGGGGGGGGGAGGGGGGGAAATAGCATAAGCAGATGGCCAGCAAGCAGAGGTGAATTGAGAGGGGCCAGAAGAGAGCAACCACACTGTGTGGGTTAGTATGGCAGAGGCTTAGTCCTGTAAGTGGTGTTTGTCAGTGAGTTATGCTCCCCATCCCCATATAAATTAACTCACTGTTTCCCTGCATCTGTGTTTCCTGTGTGCACACGTTTTGTGAACTTCGAGCAATTAGGGAGGCTAATTCGAAATAATGTTAGCTAACAGAAGAAGAAGAGGAGGAGGAGGAGGAGGAGGAGGAGGAAGAGAGGCTGAGCATACATTTTTTCCTCTCTTCCCCTCTAGCTCTTCATTGCTAAATCACATGCATAACTCTCTTGCAACAATCTGATCTAGTGGTGCTGAGGTCTGTGTCTGGAATTCAAAGAATTAAATGTCCTTCTTCTGGCACTAGGCCCAGCAGTTGGTGGGGCAGCCTCCTAACTGAGCACAGAGGAACTCACAGTCTTTGGAAGGACTAGCCTGGTGTGTTTAACTCCTGCACAGCAGAGCTGTGTTGTGCCTGGGATTTTGTGCCTCTTGGCTGGAGATATGGTTGTGCAGGTCTGTGTGGCTCACAGCTTTCTGATGGCCTTCTGATGGCTCCCTTCTTCAGTTATACTGAGTTTGGAGCACTCTGAACCTGGATGATTTGAGAAGAAAGAACCACTTGGAAGGCCTGTCACACTCCACCCTGGTACTGGCATACTGTCACCACTTACTCATGCCACCACTGGCACTGAAGGCACATTGCTATGCTACGAAGTGCCTTCTTCTACCAGTTTTGGCTAGTGATCCAGTTATACCTCTATCTGAACAGAGATAACCTGGCTTCAATAGCCTATACTGTAGTAACCTCTAGGTTAGATTATTGCAATGCACTCTATGTGGGGCTGCCTTTGAAGATGGTTCAGAAGCGACAATTTCATAAAATGGGTGGCTAGATTAATAACGTAGCCCAAAAGGTCTGAGCATATAACACTGATTCTGGATCAATTGCACTGGCTGCCTGTATGTTTCCAAGCCCAATTCAAGGTACTGGTGTTGACCTAAAAGCCTTACATGGCTTGGGACCGCCATACCGGATGTAGTGCTTCTCTTAGTATATTTCGATCAACATCTGAGGCCCTCCTCTGAGTGCCTTCTCTTAGGGAGGTTCAGAAGATGACAAGGGAGTGGGCCTTTTCAGTGATGCCCTCCTCCCTCCCAATTATGGAACATTCTCCCCAGTGAGGTCCCCTGGGACCAACACTGTCATCTTTTCAGTGCCTGGAAAAGACTTTCCTCTACTCCTAGGCATGTCACAGGACGTGATGGGGTGTTTTAATTTTTATCAGCTCCTGGTAGTTGTTTTAAATCTGTTTTTAAACAGTTTTAAGTCGCTGAATGTTAAAAGTTTCATTTTGTGTTTTATCTTGCTGTGAACCATCCAGAGAGCTTTTGCAATGGTCTGGTATAGAAATGTAAAAAATAAAATTAAATGAAGAGGCTTCAAGATAACAGTAAACACTCATTCAGAGTGGTGGCAACCAATAGGAACCAATGAAGCTGCGTAGAGTAGCTGCATTGGTTCCTGCAGGATACAATCATTTTGAATGAGATGGCTCATTCGGGAAGTACCAAAGCCATCACATGAGGCACCTCCTACCACTTGTTTAGGCTCTTCAACCTCAACAGAAGAACAAAGAAGTGGTGCGTGTTCAGAGGAGGGCAACAACGATGATCAGGGGTCTGCAAACAAATCCCCATGAGGAGAGACTGAAAGAACTGGGCCTGTTTATCCTAGAGAAGAGAAGATTGAGGGGAGACATGATAGCACTCTTCAAATACTTGAAAAGTTGTCACAGAGAGGAGGGCCAGGATCTCTTCTCGATCTTCCCAGAATGCAGGACACGGAATAACGGGTTCAAGTTAAAGGAAGCCAGATTCCGGCTGGACATCAGAAAAAACTTCCTGACTGTTAGAGCAGTACGACAATGGAACCAGGGAGGTTGTGGGTTCTCCCACACTAGAGGCCTTCAAGAGTCAGCTGGACAACCATCTGCCAGGGATGCTTTGGATTCCTGCACTGAGCAGGGGGGTTTTATTCAATGGTCTTATAGCCCCCTTCCAACTCTACTATTCTATTATTTTATGTTAACAGGACAGGGAACTGAAATGGGAGGACAGTGACTACAGTGAGGAAGATTAGAAGGAGACACAGGGTGGCATAAGGAAAATGGGATGGTGAAAGTCTGGCAAACCCTGCTGTACCCTGTGAAATTTCAGAACTGCTTGCCTAGTTTTTGATTAAACAGAGGGCATGTCTACACCAGGGGAGGGAAGGAGGAGGATCTCACGATATGCTGATCACGAGATCCTCCCCCTGGGTTCACACGTGGTGCACAATGTCCAGGGAGGAAGCAGGACATTGTGCCCGCCATATATATTTTTTAAAAAAGATAGGAGCTGGAGCGCACCTGCGCTCCAGCGAAAAAGTAAGTGGGGTTTGTTTGTTTTTTAAAAAGAAGCCCCGATCCCACTCCCCCAGCACCCCTGATAGCCCTGGATTCTCTCGAGCCTGGCTCCTTCTCTGTGATGACCCCCACTACTCGCGGGGAAGAGGGAAGAAGCTAGGATGGGCGGCCACACCACCCACGGTCCTCAGGATCGTCCTGGGACCATGGGAAAAACCATGGGAAAAGTATGTGGCAATATCCCGGGGAAATGGAGGGATCATTTCTACCTGCTCCTAGGATCCCCTGTGTGTCATGTGGATCGTCCCGCATAGGGAAGATCCTGGGACAATCCCCGGGATATTGCCTGGTGTAGACATGCCCAGAGAAGGCCTATTGATAGCAAAGATGAAAAGCTCAAAAGCAGTGGTGGGCAACTGGTGACCCTCTAGATGTTTTGGCCTACAACTCCCATCATCCCTCAACATGCTGGCTTGGGATGATGGGAGTTGTAGGCCAAAACAGCTGGAGGACCACAAATTGCCCACTCCTACTCTAAAGATACAATTTGCTTGGTTTAATTGTCTAGAAAGGCTGCACTTAATAACAACAAATCCACCCGTTAATTTCTTATAGTTCATTCATCTTCAGTAATTCCCAGCTTGCCCCAGAAATAGCTTTTCCCTTGAGCTCAACAATCAACACTTGTTTTTATTTGGTTGTTGAACATGGGATTCTGTCCCCTGTCCCCCCCGTCTGCATTTTTGGGTTGTTTGTGATTGCATTACTGTTCCTAAGAAAGCAAGTAGCAGTTAGTATACAATGCAGTTAGTATTTAGATCTTCCCCTATACAGCACACAAATTGCACTTCAGGTGCCTCAAGGTGTTGAGAGGACAACATCCTTATTTGTGTAAATGGCTAACAGTAGGCAGCAGGCGTTAAGCCAGAGGAAGTCTAGCAAGACTTCCTTGTCTGATCAGAAGGCGAGATAATGATGAAACCCTACCTGTCGGGAAGGGCCTTTATCCCAATAGGAGGATTCGAAATGCAAACACACCCAGATAATGAATTGTTAGCCTTTTCTCAAAAAGTGAACCATTGTAATATGTCAGCAGTATGAATGAAGCCAATATTGCAATATCAGAAGAAGCCATGCATCATTCATAAGATACTTTTATCAGATGAAATCACTCTTTAAAAAAGTAATTCCTGCGGGGTGGGGGGGGGAGGGAGAATAAATTAAAAGAAAGCAATGGAAAACCTGTGCCGTGCAAAATTCAAAAGCAGCTTGTTTTAAAAGCTTGTTGGAGCTCTCGCTTTGGAAACTTCAGAGGGAGCCTTGACTCCATGAAGGGTTTCTACCTGCAGGAATTGGATCACAGTCTATGGCCAATATCCCTCCAGGATTGTCAACTTGCAGTCTAGAATTGATGAAGTGGGAGACACAGCCTGCACAATGAAGCCACAACTCACAACTTCATTGGATTATATAAAAATATTGCATCAGTCTCTGAGTTGCAACCTGGCAACCGTGGTCCAGTGGAGACTGGTGATGCCGACCAAAGTGGAGCGGTGAATCCATTCTGGGTTTCAGTCAGAACTCTAAAGGAGTGGTCCAAGGTGCAAAACCCAAAGTGGATTCATGCCCCACTGATATCGGAGTCACCAGCCTCCACTGACTTAGCTCCTCCTGCAGAGGGACATGTGCATTTTAGACCCATGGAAATCAATAAAATGAAAGCACACATAACTATAATGGATTGTAGCCTACATCTTTACCACTTACATATTCTCAACATGACCTGCTGCACTCTTGTGGATTTCATAATCATTGATACTCTTTCTGTATCTCACCCTAGGGCCCTATATTGCTTCCAATGAAGCCCATTTTACTGGGGGTTTGTGTACTACACTTTAATTTGTGAGCCTGGAACCCTAAAGCACCTTACATCTGGATTAGAAGAACCCATGTCAGTTTCATAACAAGTGAGGACTGAAGGAAAAATCAGACCTCTTAGCCAAGGGATAATAAAGTAGCAGTTTAAGACACTGCCCTATTTTCAGTAATACCAATGAGCTTTAAGTACATGCTTAAGCAGAGATCTGAGAATAGCTGGATTTAAGTGTGTATTTAAATTGAGTGGAGGAGATACTGGACTATATAGTGACCAGAAGTGAAACAGAGCTATTTTTATTCTTCTGTTGTGGAGACCAGCTTGATCTGTATAGCCTAGAAATTCCATTGGAATGTAATTTACAGCACTGGAATTCCAAATGGTTCAAAGTGAAGAACAGAGCAACAACTGATACAATTTTAAACAATATGATAGGCAGAAACTTCTCAGGGGCAACAAACTGTAGTTTACATTCAAAAACCCAAACTCTCAAGAAAGATTCAAAAATCCAAATTCTCTCCAAATCTGCATTTGAAGTTGCTTTCTCCCATCCACATATGATTAATATGTAAAGATATGTATATATTTTTTCCAGTTGCAGCAATATGGACAGGGCTCTTTCTCTTGTTTCCCTCTCTGTCAATAGGTTTCATGTCTTATTAACATGGCCTCTAATCTTTCTGCCCTTTGACTAAGCATTGTAAGTCCCACCACAGCTGTTCCGTATAAGTTTAATCTATCTTACTATATATACGTGCGGATGAGAATCTCCAAATGCCAGTTTCTGCTCAGATGTTCGCAGAAAGACATAGTGGCCTTGACCTTTCATGTCACTTGGTTAGACATGAAAGGTGGCAATCCCAGATCCTTAGCCACATAAATTTCATGCCTGTTACATCAGCTGCTGTAGTGCAGAAGAGTACGTTATCCCCTCCTCCTGACAAGTTTGTCTGGCTACCGCCATGCAGCTCTCCTAGAATGGCTTTAGACAACCAGGTTTTCCCCAGCAAGGTTGGATGGATTTTTGTAATCAATAACTGACGGAGGAAGCTGTACAGACAGACCCTATGGATACACATGTACTTTTCCGATATAGAAGTCTGCGATTTTTGTATGTGTGTTGCTATTCCATTCATGTTTGAAATTACAGCTATGGAATCTGAGTAAAGGCATGCTTCAGTGACGGTGAAGCAATTAATTCACATGTTTCACT